>NC_022026.1:26406940-26408168 GCF_000317375.1 Microtus ochrogaster
TTTTTTTTCTTTCTGTTTATTTATTTGGTGGATTACATTGATAGACTTGTGTATATTGAACCATCCCTGAATTTTTGGGATGAAGCCAACTAGATAATTGTGGATGACTTTTTTTAATATATTTCTGAATTTGTTTTGTCGATATTTTATTGAGTATTTTTTTCATCTATGTACATGAGTGATATTGGTCTGTAATTCTCTTTGTTTGTTGAGTCTTTGTGTGGTTTTGGTATCAGGGCAACTGTAGCCTCATAAAAAGAGTTTGGCAATGTTCATTTTGTTTCTATTATGTGGAACACTTTTAGGAGTATAGGTATTAGCTCTTCTTGAAAGTTCTGGTAGAACTATGCACTAAAACCTTCTGGCCCTGGGCTTTTTCTGGTTGGGAGGCTTTTGATGACAGCTTCTATTTCCTTGCAGTTTATATTTCTATTTAAAATTTTCACCTGGTCTTGATTTAATTTAGTATATGTTATCTATCCAGAATATTGTCCATTTCTTTTACATTTTCCAGTTTTGTGGAGTACGGGTTTTTGTAATATGACCTAATGATTCATTGGATTTCCTCAGTCTCTCTTGTTATGTCCCCCTTTCCATTTCTGATTTTGTTGATTTGGATGATCTCTCTCTCTCTCTGCCTTTTGATTAGTTTAGATAAGGATTTGTCCATCCTGTTGACTTTCTTGAGGAACCAGCTCTTTGTTTCATAGATTCTTTGTATTGCTTTCTTTATTTCTATTTTATTGATTTCAGCCATCATTTTGATTATTTCCTGTCTTCTACTCTTCCTGGGTGAGTCTGCTTCTTTTTGTTCTAGAGCTTTCAGGTGTGCTGTTAGCTTAATATTGTGAGCTTTCTCCAGTTTCTTTATGTGGGCAATTAATGCTATGAAATATTATCTTAGAACTACTTTCATAGTGTTCTATAGGTTTGGCTATATTTTGCCTTCCTTTTCATTGAATTCAAGGAAGTCTTTAATTTCTTTATTTCTTCCTTGACCCAGGGGTGGTTCAATAGTTCATAGTTCAATATCCATGAGTTTTTAGGCTTTCTGACAATAGTGTTGTTGTTAAATTCTAATTTTAAGGCATGTGATCTGATAAGATACAAGGGGTTATTTCAATTGTTTTTTGTATCGGTGGAGGCTGGACTTGTTACCAAGTATGCCATCAATTTTAGAGAAGGTTCCATGAGGTTCTGAGAAGAAGGTATATTCTTTTTTGTTGGG
>NC_022026.1:26408391-26409171 GCF_000317375.1 Microtus ochrogaster
ATTATTCCTCTTATGAGTATAAAGTGTCTTTCTCCATTTCTTCTGATTGATTTCAGTTTGAAATCTATTTTGGTAGATATTGGGATAGCTATACCCACTTGTTTTGTAGGTGCATTTGATTGGAAAACCTTTCCTAACCTTTTACTGTAAAGTAATATCTGTCTTTGAGGTTGAGCTGTGTTTCATGTATACAACAAAAGGATGGATCCTGTTTTTGAACCCATTCTCTTAGCTTGTGGCTTTTTATAGGTGAATTGAGTCCATTGATATTTAAAGATTTTAATCACAAGTTATTGTTAGTTCCTGTTATTTTTCATTAGTAGTGTTTGTTTGTTTCCCATGTTTGGGGTTTGCTGGTCGGAAGTTATGTGTTGCCGGTGTTTTTGTGGGTACAGTTTGCTTCCTTGGGTTGGGATATTACTTCTAGTACTTTCTATAGGGCTGTGTTTGTGGATACATATTGTTTAAATCTGGTTTTCTCGTGGAATATCTTGTTTTCTCCATCGATGGCAAAGGAAAGCTTTGTTGGGTATGGTAATCCGGGCTTGCATCCATGATCTCTTAGTGTCTGCAACACATCTGCCCAGGACCTTCTTGCTTTCATTGTTTCCATTGAGAAGCTGGGTGTAATTCTGATAGGTCTACCTTTATACGTTTTTTGACCTTTTTTCTTTGCAGCTTTTAATATTTATTCTGTATGTTTTTCAATTTGATTATTATATGGCAAGGTGAATTTTTTTTGATCCAGTCTATTTGATGTTCTGTAATCTTCTTGTACCT
>NC_022026.1:26409515-26410786 GCF_000317375.1 Microtus ochrogaster
TGTGTTTTTTTTAAGTACCTCTATTTTAGAACTTTTTTTTTCAGTTGTTCGATTGTTTTTTCTTGGTTTCCTTGGGTTTCTTAGAGGGATTTATTAATTTCTTCCATTTTTTCCTTTGTCTTTTCATCCATTTCTTTAAGGGTGTTTTAAATATCCCCTTTAAAGGTCTCCATCATCTTCATAAAGTTATATTTAAAATTGTTCTCTTTTGCTTCTTCTAGGTTAGGATGATCAAGTCTTCCCATTGTGTGACCACTGGATTCTGGTATCACTATGTTGTTTTTTAACTTGTTAGATGAATTCTTGCATTGGTGCCTAACCATCTCTTCCTTCATTTGATGCTGGCAGTGTCTTTGAATATTGATCCAGTCCTTGTAGTAGTTATCTGCATCTTTGTGATTTTTTTTTGGTCTTCTCTATACTGTCAATGTCTGTGTCTCAAGGAACCACTGAGGTCTCTCTTAGCCTGCCCTTTTGGTCTGTTCTCTTGGCTTACTCTTTTGGTACACTCTGTGCAGTTACAGCTTCTGCTTTAGAGGTCTTCTCTTGGTTTTCTCTCTTGGTCCTCTCAGCAGGAAATTCTCCTTCTGTCTGGCTAGATAAGCTGAGGCAGGTGGGGAGAGGCCTGGGGTTCTGCACCACTATGGATGGCCTAAAGAATGTGACATTCTGCTGGGTTGTCTGGTCACTCACCTCTTGTTCCTTTCTTTATTGTAGCAAGCTGTGTTTCAGAGTTCCACTGATGATGCAGGAGGAGAGGCAAGTTTGTGGGCAAGATGGTGCTTGTAGCTTGTAGGGTCTAGTAGACAGGAGTGAATATTGGGGCTGCCTACCAGCAGAAGCACTTAATAACTTTTATTATACTATTTAAAAAAATTAACTGTAATGCCTGTTGTTAGATTTCTGACTATCTAATTTTCAAATTTATTTTCTGGATCCAGTTTTCTGTGCTTTGGGATGTCAGAAACTGTCCCTCACATGATATCCATTGGAACAGAGCGTACTTTATTTCAGGCTCACCTTTTCATTTCATAGAGATGGAGCAATGTGAGAATTCACAGCAGAGTCACTTTGAGCTTATTTGAAACTTCCGTTTGTTCTATTTGTTTTCTCTCTCCACAATCTGTTTCCCTGTTGTTTGCCAAAAATCCTTTTTTTCTTTAATTTTCAGTTTCTTGGGAAAGCCTCTCATGCTGGCTGTCATGAAATTGGTTGAAACTTAGTTTCATTTGTTTTCAAGTATGAACTCTTGCTTCCTGCTACATTATTCA
>NC_022026.1:26411919-26412593 GCF_000317375.1 Microtus ochrogaster
AAACAAATATTGGAAGAAATCTATTAAAGAAATAAAAAAAATCAAACAGGTAAAGGGAACAGTTCAAGACTTGAAAATTTGAATAGAGGCAATAAAGGAAACATACATGGATGGAATCCTGGAAATAAAAAATCTGGGTAAACAAGCAGAAACTACAGATGCAAACATACCCAACAGCATATAAGAGATGGAAGAGAATCTCCAGCATTGCAGATACAATAGATAAAATAGTTTCATTGATCAAATAAAATTTCAAATCCAACAAATTTTTAATTCAAAACATCCAGAAAATCTGGGATACCATTAAAATACCAAACCTAAAGATAAGAGGGATAAAAGAAGTTGTTAAACTCAAAGACACAGAAAGTATATTCAACAAAATCATAGAAGAAAATTTTCTCAACCTACAGTAGGATATGCCTATGAAGATAAAAGAAGCTTATAAACACAATTTAGATTTGACCAAAAAAAGTCTCTTCATCACATAATAATCCAAACAGTAAACATACACAATAAAGAAAGAATACTAAATGCTGCATAGAAAAAGGACAAGTAACATATAAAGGCGGATCTATCAGAATTATACATGACTACTCAGTGGAGATGTTACAAGTCATAAGGTCTTGTGCAGACACTAAGTGACCAAGGATGCCAGTCTAAATTACTATGCCTAG
>NC_022026.1:26414138-26425849 GCF_000317375.1 Microtus ochrogaster
ATGGTTTCAGCTCAGCATTTTATCAGAATTTCAAAGAGCTAATACAAATACTCCTCAAATATTTCTACATAAGAGAAACAGAAGACACATTGCCAAATTCTTTTTATAAGGCCACAGGTAGCCTGATACCCATACCACAAAAAGATAAAACAAACAAAAAAAACCCCAGAATTACAGACCAATCTCCCTTATGAACATTGATGCAAAAATATTCAATAAAATACTGGCAAACTGAATCCAAGAAAACATACAAATCAAAAATCATTCAACAAGACCAAGAAGACTTCATCCCAGAGATGAGGGATGGTTCATCTTATGAATATCTGTGAATATATGTAGTATGAGACCGCTTCTTTGTTCCAAGCTATTCAGCCCGAAAATAACCACACCGAAACTATATTAATTAAATAGGACTGTTAGCTCTAGCTTTTTATTTGCTAGCTCTTACATCTTAATTTAACCAATTTCTATTAATCTGTGTATCACCATGTGGCTGTGGCTTATTGGATAAAGTTCTATCCAGCATCTGTCTCTGGCAGGGCTATATGATTTCTTCTGACTTCGCCTTCTTTCTCCAAGCATTCAGTTTAGGTTTGCCTGCCTGCCTCTACTTTGCTAAGCGACTAGCTGAAACAGATTCCTTATTAACCAGTGGTATTCACAGCATGCAGAGGGGAATCCCATATCAAAAATATATAAACAAACTGAAAATAAAAACGCACATGATCATCTCCTTAGATGTTCAAAAATTCTTTTACAAAATAAAACACCCTTTTATTATAAAGTTCTTGGAGCGATCAGGGATACAAGAACATACCTAAATATATAAATGGAAAGAAATCTAATGCGATCCCACTGAAATCAAGAACAAGACAAGGCTGTCAACTCTCTCCATATCTATTCAGTATAGTACATGAAGCTCTAACTAGAGACAACAAAAGGAGATTAAGAGGATACAAATCAGAAAATAAGTAAAACTCCAATCATTCACTGATATGATGATATAATAGTATGTATAAGTGACCCTAAAATCTCTACCAGGGAACTCCTAAAACTCATAAACATCTTTAGCAATGGAGCAGGGTATAAGATTAACTTAAAAAAATTAGTAGCCCTCCTTATACAAATGATAAATGGACTGGGAAAGAAATCAGCGAAATATCACCCTTCACAATAGCCACAAATAACATAAAATATCTTGGGGTAACTCTAACAAAACATGTAAAAGACCCATATGAGAAGAAATGTAAATGTTTGAAGAAGACACCAGAAAAATGGGAAGATATCCCAAAGCTCTTGGGTATGTAAAATTAACATAGTAAAAATGGCAATCTTACCAAAAAGCAGTCTACAGATTCAATACAATGCAAATCAAAATATCAACAAAATTCTTCATAGACTTTCAAAGAAAAATTCTCAATTAAATATGGAAAAACAAAAAACCAATAATAGCCAAAATCATCCTGTACAGTAGAGGAACTTCTAGGGGCTTCACAATCCCTGACTTCATACTCTACTATAGAGCTACAGTACTGAAAACAGCCTAGTATTGGCATAAAAATAGGAGGAAGGCCAATGAAACTGAATTGAAGATGCAGATATCAATTCACACACCTACAAACACTTGATTTTTGACAAAGAAGTTAAAAATATAAAATAAGAAGGAAGCATATTTAACAAATGATACTGACATAACTAAATATCAACATGTAGAAGAATTAAAATAGATCCATATCTATCCCCATGCACAAAACTCAAGTCCAAACGGATAAAAGGCTTCAATATAAAGTCAGCCACACTGAACCTCATTGAAAAGAAAGTAGGAAGTACATTTTAATGCATTGGCACAGGAGACCCCTTCCTAAATATAACCCCCATAGCACAGACATTGAGAGCAAAAATAAGTAAATGGGACCCCTGAAACAGAGAAGCTTCTGTAAAGCAAAAGACACCATGAAAAAGATAAAATGGCAGCCAACAGAATGAGAAAAGATCTTCACCAACCCCATATAGGACAGAAGACTGATCTCCAAATTATACAAGAGACTTGACATCAAAAGAACAAATAATCCAATAAAAAAATGGGTTACAGGCCTAAAGAGAGAACGCAGAACAGAGGAATCTCAAAGGGATGAAAGACACTTAGAAGAATGCTCAACATCCTTAGACATCAGAGAAATGCAAATCAAAATAACTCTGAGATTCCACCTTACAAGTGTCAGAATGGCTAACATCAAAAACACTGATGACAGTTTATGCTAGGGAGGATGTGGGATAAGGGGGAAACTCCTCCACTGCTGGTCAGAGCGCAAACTTGTACAGCCAGTTTAGATATCAGTAAGGCAATTTCTCAGAAAATGAGGAAACAATCTACCTCAAGATCCAGTAATACCACTTTTGGGTATATACCCAAAGGATGCTCAATCATACCACAAGGACATGTACTCAATTATGTTCATAGCAGCATTATTCGTAATAGGCATAACCAGGAAACAACCTAGATGTCTCTCAACTGAAGAATGAATAAAGAAACTGTGGTATACACAACAGAGTACTAGTCAAAGGTAAAAACCAATGACATCTTGAAATTTACGTGCAAATGGAAGTAACTAGAACAAAAAAATCCTGAGTGAGGTACCCAGACTCAGAAAGACAAATATAGTATGTACTCATTCATAAGTTGCTTTTAGACATAAAATGAAGAAAAACCAGCCTATAGTCCACAACACCAGAGATCCCAGACAACAAATATGAGCCTAAGAGAGACATACAGAGATCTACATAGGAAAGAGAGAAAGACAGTAACTCTTGAGTAAATTGTGAGCATGCGGGTCACTGGAGAGGGTTAAAGGGGAAAAGGGAATGAATAAAAATGTATAGCTCAATAAAAATGATTAAATAAACTCAATAAACACTTCAAGGTTTGTAATTACTTTCTTGGTATTCCTAAAGCTGAGGATCTTACTTTCTTCACTACATTTTATATAAAATTTAATTCTTCACTACAAATAATAAAATTAATATCCACGTGCAGAGGAATTATATTTTTGCTCATAGATTTATTCCTAGGCACCTACAATAATGTCTGATACATGATAAATGTGCAATATCTTCTGGCTCATAAGTTAGCTAGGATATTTGAAGGCATAATTAGCCTCAAGTTCTCTCTTCTTACAAAGTGTATCACAGAACCTAGATAGGTGCTCAGTTTGTGTGTAGTTTTCCTTTTCCTCACTGTCATTTTTAAAAATTGATCATTCCATGTCTTCATTATTGAAATACAAGTTTCTGCCTGTTTAAGAAAAGCCAGGGAAGAGAGCTATTTTCTTATTCCATATATCTAGGAATTTCATCTTTACAAAGTGCTTTATGAATCTTCAGCTTGGGACTAGTTTACTTAAGCAGTCAGCATTTTAGGATTATATTTTTTTTGACCTGCTTCAAGTTTCCTGAATTTTTTTGCTTTAGCTAATTGGTAGTAGAAGTTGTAACAATCCATTAAGGAGAGTGATGCCTTCTAAGGATGGATGGACTTGTGATAGTCAATTTTGATTGTCAACTTTATGGGGTTTAGAATCACCTACAAGAGACATTTCTATGTATCTGTTGTGGGTAGCATTGTGAGGAGGCTAAAAGGAGATAAGAAAACCTACCCTGAATGTGAGTGACAACATTCCATCAGCTGAAGTTTAAGACAATTGTGTGAAGTATCAACATCACTTACTCTGCTTTCTGTTTGTGAGTGGAATCTGGTTAACATTCTCATGCTACAAATTAAACATGTAGAGCCCCTCTAACACTGTCTTCCCTGCATTATGAACTGCATTATCGAATGATGAATGTAAGGGAATTGTTTCTTTCTTAAGTTGATTTTGGCACAACAATGTTAAGACTAACTAATAAAATGTCACAAACAGTTCACATAGAAGTAAAAATTCATATTTGACCTTAAATTCTAATAAATCTTTCTTTAATTTCTTTTTTAAAATTATTCTTTGATGTTGTTAAGACATATTCTTGTTATGCAGTTGTTACTGTCGTGGCACTATGTCACACAGACCACCCTAAAATCATGCTGATCTTCCTGACTCAGCTTGAATTCCATCTATAATAACCATGGGGTGTAAATATCTCTATGGTAGGTTATGGAATTGTTTGGGTATAAGTTCAAGAGTGAAATAGCTGGGTTATATGATAGTTTTAGCTTAATTTTTTTTATAAATCTCTGAACTGATTTCCAAACTAGCTGTATTAGTTTGCACCCTCATGTATAGTGACTAAAGTTTCCTCTATCTCCATATCTCCATACCCTTTCCAATATGTATCATCAGGTTTGTTGATAACAGCAATTCTGACTGGAATAAGGTATAATCTCAGTGTAGTTTTAATTTGAATTGCCCTGATGCATAGGGATATTGAACATGCTTTAAAATAGTTATTGGCAATTTGTGTTTAATTTTTTTAAATGGTATCTTCAGTTCTCTTGCCCCTGTGTTGATTGGAAATTGGTTTCCCTATTATATAATTTATTATTTATTTGTAAATTCTGGATATCTTCCCCTTGTCTGAAGTCGAGAAGGTATGGATTTTCTCTAATTCTGTGGGTTATCCGTTTATTCTGATGGTTATTTTTTGATTTACAGAATCTCATATTTTCACGTAATCCAATTCTTTGTTAGTTAGCGTGAGTTCCTATGCTATTCACACTTTATTCAAAATGTGCTTGCCTCCCCTAAATCTTGAAGGGTATTTTCTATATTTTCATCTAGAAATTTCAGTGTTCCTGGTTTAAAATAAGGACTTTGATCTCTTTTCAATTGATTTGTATACAAAGTCAAAGATTTTAAACCTAGTTTCATGTTTGTGCGGGTAGAAATTGAGTTTTCCAGCACCAATTGTTTAACAAAATATCTTTTCCTCAAAGTATGTTTTCAAAAACTGTATCAAATGTTAAGTGGTTGTGTCCTAGTCCTCTATTCTATTCCACAGGCACTGGTCTGCCTGTCTATTTTTATGCCAGTTAGCGGTCGTCTTTATCACTGTGCTTCCGTAATATAATTTGAGCTTGTGTATTATAATACCTCCAGCATTATACTTATGATTGTTTTGGATATCAGTGGTATTTTTGTGATATAGTCCAATTCTTATATCATGTTACACCAATTGATGGTATATTTTCTAAGGTCTTAGGATATAATTATAAAAATAACAAGGAATTTCTTGAGGTACTCAATATTAATTCTTATTCATGTACACTTTCAATTTTGTTTCTGGATTCCTTAAAATGTGAACCCAGACCTGAAAAAGTATCTGTATTATCAGTAGCTATTAATCTTTTCTTGAATGTAAGAAGGCT
Source organism: Microtus ochrogaster (assembly GCF_000317375.1). NCBI lineage: Eukaryota > Metazoa > Chordata > Mammalia > Rodentia > Cricetidae > Microtus > Microtus ochrogaster. Next base: position 26,419,495 of record NC_022026.1, read on the forward strand.
CAAATAATCAAATTATACTCAGTTTCTAGTTTTTCTTATAATCTAAGACACTTCTTGGAATTTGTTTAAGAACCTTTTATATAATATACCAAAACCATGGTCTCACTAAACTGATTGCTTCTCGAAGGCACTTTCCTTTAATTACCTTGTAATCTTAGAAAGAGTTAACATGACAAAACTGCATGCCTACAGAGAATTCTGTTTCAGACCAGATGTTTTATGGTATCAAAAGGCTGGGAACAAAAATCTGGCCACTGTCTTTTGGTGTAGCCTAGTCCAAGAACATTCTTATGAGTCTTTGAAGGCTAGTGACTGGCAAGTGAACTGGTATTCTTAAAAAAATACATTGGTAAAGATCAGATTCCAAAAACACAACACTGAAATTTAATGTAAATAAAAAATTTAGAAAATAATATGAATCAGTTTGTAAAGACCAAGTGAAGAAAGGCAAAGTCATTAAAAATTATCTTGGGCTCGTAAGTTTAATTCATTTGACGATGTTTCAATTATATTTTATGGCAGAATTTTTAGGCTAGTAAATCAAAGAGATTTCATCTTAGTTTTAGACAAACAGCTGAAAAATATCCTGTAAGATTGTCAATGGTTAAGATGTTAAAATATAAACCAAATGAATGCATTGTTTGGTGAAATTTCAGAGTATACTTGGGCTATCAAAACAAGAACTCATTGCTAATATTTCAATTTAAAAGTATTGCTAAGATACTTTCTGTTTGATATTTTAACATTAAAATTGAATGTAGTTGTGGAACATTTGTTAAATTTATAAATGATATGAGAGCAAAAACCATAAAATGCCAGGAACTTTTAAATTGTCTCATGAGTGGGCCTTACATTTAAATGGAGGGTTGTTGATCATCTCAAAATTCAAGTGACACTATTGCACACTTGGGGATAACTTCCAATGCTGGTTGTTGATGTGGTTCATAGAATTTACAGCTGCATAGGGCTATTAGTTTCCTCCCTTGAGAGCTTGCACAGCTAGATATTAGGGAGGAGGCATATAGTTTAGTTCCAGCACATTTTTCATAATTTCTGTGTCAAAATCCTGTGATCTCTTCAGTAATACTGTCTTACCTTCAAGTTATGGGAGGCAACCAAAAACAATGGCAATAACTTGTATTACTTTGTGTAGGTCTTTATCTTCCCTTACCAATAACTCAAAGGGATGTTTCCCATGTCTGCTACTTAGGTTTTTATTAAATAGTTTATGACTATTAGAAGAACATTATTCCAAGTGGTATAACATTTTTCTTTTAACACAGATGTTTATGCACACACATACACACACGCACATGCACACAAAGAGAATCTCTGTGTGTATATAAATATAAACTTACATATATTATATATGTATTTTAAATAAATATAAAATAATAATTTCCTACTATATTTTTCAAACATCCTTATTGTCATTTGTCCCTTTCTTCACCCTTCCCATATATATTACCCTCTGACTTCCACTGGATCAAAGACCTCAATGCAGCATCTGAAATCATCAAACTGTTGGAAGAAAACTTAGGCAATTCTCTAGAAGGTAAAGGTGTTGTGAAAGACTTTCTCCTTCATTCTTTTAAAATAAATCTGCATAGCAATTTCTTGAATGTATGTTTCCTGTTGTATTTCTTTTGTCACTGAACTTTCTGAGATTTTAATAAACTGCTCCTCTGTCTTTCTTTCTTTGAGTTTTATTCTGTCAATACCTGCCATGACTTTCTGCCTTCATGTCTTAGATAGTTCAGGAAAATATTATCGAGGATGTGAAAGCTTGTATTGATTGTCAACTTGACAGGGTCTGGAATCACCTAGAAAACAATTCTTTGTACATGTCTACATTCCTGACTCTGCTATGACTATGCCTGTGGGAAAAATTATCTTTTCTTGTCACAAGCATGAGGCAATTAGCTAACATAGATGTTCTTTTCTAGATAGGTGATAACTTCCTCAATTTTGGAAATGTTCAAGACTTAGGGTAATATCTGAGCAATACCATTGCAAGAGTGACAGGTACATCATTTTCTACTCTCATCTCTAATATGTCTCTTCCATAAAATATGTATCTTTTTGGTTTCTTATTTATTTAACCTACTAGATTAGAACTTCTTTGGATATAACCATGTCTTTTTCAACACTGTCTATGGCACATGTGTTCCTGGAACAGACTCAACCTACATACAAGTTGAGAAATTAATGCATCATGTAATGTTGCCCTTGATGATACTTATATACCAGAAAGAAGCAGGTTACATAGCTACATTAGAATTATCTCCCTTAAATACTATGACTATATACTCAAGCTTTCAGAAAACTTTACATATGTGCTTTTGGGTATGAAATGTAAGAAAATACACATGTTGCATTTCAGGTGTTGTGAGTCAGGTCTTTAGTTGATTTCTTGAGTCTCTGGGCATTTCTGTTTTTGAGTAACATACTAAGCTCTATGATTTCCATAGCTACTTCTTCCCATTTCTTTCTTCTCAGTTCTCAAAGGACCTCAGATTCCATATCTTCCATATCATATTTTCCATTTCATACACCATACTATATTTGATTTGGATGTACCAAAAGGACAGAAACATGATATTACTAGACAAACAGAAAATCAGATTAAAATTGGTAGATCTGCCATAGAATAACCATATGATTAGACAAATTCCTTCTTTCATTTCTGTGGTCATAATTCTCACTTTTACTTTTGTTAAATATTATTTTGAATTATAGGAAAAGAATGACATCCTTGCGAGGGATGCACCCACCCACGGTGGGGCTGATCTAATGGGAGCTCACCAAGGCCAGCTGGACTGGGACTAAAAAAGCATGGCATCAAACTGGACTCTCTGAACGTGGCGGACAATGAGGGCTGACCGAGAAGCCAAGGATAATGGCACTGGGTTTTGATCCTACTGCATGTACTGGCTTTGTGAGAGCCTAGTCTGTTTGGATACTCACCTTCCTAGACCTGGTTGGAGGGGGGAGGTCCTTGGACTTCCCACAGGCCAGGGAACCCTGACTGCTCTTTGGTATGGAGAGAGAGGGGGAGGGGAGTGGGGGGAGGAGGAGGGAAATGGGAGGTGGAGAGGAGGCGGAAATTTTTAATAAAAAATAAAAATATAAATAAAAATAAAAAAGATTGAGACCATAAAATTTATGGAAAACAGGCATAATGGAAAAGTATTTGCTTTTGTAACTTCTGATGCTTAATGATACCATCAACAAAATTGATTTTTTTAAGGCTTGTAAGATGGCTTTGTGGTGAAGAGCATTTTCTGCTCTTCCAGTTCAGTTCCTAACACCCACATCAAGTGGAGAGTGAGGACCTTTAACACCACCTCCACAAATATCTGACCCCTCTGGCCTCCTCATGCACTAGCATCCACATGCATGCACTTACATGTGCATAATTAAAATAATGAAAATAAAATTTTTAAAGTAGCATCCCGAAACCTCACACTATTGGTGGCCATCAACATGAAGTGGAAAAGGTGCTTTGTAAACAAGATATGTAGTCTGCTGGATTACAAAGTGGTAATGGAAGTAAATAGGGAGGTGGAACTTTATGGTTTATGGATAAAACATTGATGGTGGTGGAGTAATTTTGCCATGGTAGAAACTCTGAAAGAAGAATATTGATAATGGTGAATATGATGGCAGAAGAGGTAGTTAAGTAGGCTATGATGGTTGGTATAATGAATTCAAAGGTAGTAATGGTAACTATGGTGGTAGACCTGATTATAGTACTAAAACAGAATATAGTAGTGGTAAACAATGATACAGAAATCAAAATGCTAGTTATAATGATATGGGAGGAGGGCTAAATGGTGTAATAAAGTAAGAAAGTTTTTCTGCAGGTAAATATGGTGGCAATGGGAACCACAATGGTTTTTGGAAGTTATAATAGAGAGCAGCAATAATACTATGCACAGAGGGAGTTCTAATAGAAGAAATTTAGTCAATCATTATGGTAGTGGCTATGGTTTCTGGTGGTTCAAATGGTTAATATAGTAACATAAAGTTTTCACCTCAAGAAAAATGGGACTACTAATCATCCCAAATACTATATACAAATATTATAAATAGTAAAATTTTTCCACAGAAGTAATGATGGTCCTCAGTCAAAAAATTACTACAGATTAATCAGAAAAGATTTCTTGTCCAGGACCATGATAGCCACCATTTACTAAAACTGCTGCTATTGATAAAAAGCAATGTAGTGTCAATTATATGTACTTTCCCAGAACCTTTTATCTGTTGTAATTTTCATTACAATACAAATGTTTATATTCTCAAGTGATTTGTGGCAGTAATAACAGGGATAAAAAAATTTGAGATTGTTTTTAACTTTTCAAAAAGAAGGAGAAAAAGAAGAAAAAAGAAAGAAAGAGAGACAGAAAGAGAGAAAGAAGAAAAGAAAGGAAGGGAGGGAGGAAAGGAGGAAGGAATAAAGGAAGGAAGGAAGAAAACAAAGAAAGAGAAAGAAAAACACAACATCAAATGAAGGCTGAGGGTTTCATTAATTCAAAGTTCTATAGGTAATGAATAATCAGTATTTTTCTAGAGCTTAAAGTACCAGTCACTTACTGAATGATTTTCAATGTGTAGAAGTGGTTGAACTATTTGACACATGAGATCAATAGTGTCACCCAACAGTTTGTATTAGCATATCCTTACACTGAAGAATATGAAGCCTGAGTCAACCATATGGAGAAAATATAAAATAAGACCACAGTAAAATAGCACATGGGATCATTGTAGAGGTTCTTTTTGCTTTAGAAATTTTAATATATAATAGCATTTTAGACTTTTTATTCACATAACCACAGCATATGGATCAAAATGGAGATTATTTCTGATTTATAACCAAAAGAATGATAAACCTTTTGATTTAATAAGCTGTCAAAAATGAGAGGGGAAATAGGGAGAAGAAAATAAGTTCCAAATAAATAAATTTGAAAATAAACAGTGAGGCATTATAATTTACACCATAAAAGTCCAAAGGATAACTAGAAAATTCTTGGGAAACTAATTGCTAAAAAATTAGAAAATCTAAAATTCTGTAAATTCCTGGACACATATCACATATCAAAATCAAAACAATTTAATTAATTTGAATCTTCTTCCTTTGTCATTTAGTAAAGTTGGTTAAGGATTTGTCAAACTTACTGAGTTTGTCAAAGAGCCAACTCTTGTTTCATCAACTTTTTGAAGTTTTTTTGCCTTTATTTCTTTCAGTTCTGATTTTCAGGTAATGAATAGAGTTAGAAAAAAACATACTGAGTGAATTAACACAGACTCACAAAGACATATATAGTGTGTATAGCTTAGATGTGAATGTTACCTGTGAAGTCTTTGATAAGCAGGCTATAATCCATATAACCACAGAGATCATGTATAGAGCAAGGGATCAGGGGTGGTGAATTGATTTATTTCCCTATGAAGGGAAGATGGTGGGGATGAAGAGACTACAGAAAGAATCAGCTAAAACTAAGGATAATTTAGGGGTTGTGTGGAAATAATACAATTGAAGTTTCTTAAAACATACACATATATGAAAAAATTTAAAAAGAATAACCAAATTACAGGGGAGACAGAGCCCCAGATAGATATCTCTTGACACCAAATGAAACATTCCATTTCATAAATGGGATTTATCTATAAGAGTTGTTGATTAAAGGGATCTCTGGAGTACCACCAAACAACCCAGGCTATTGTCAAAGCTAATAGTTGCTCTCTGCAAACTAATATACTATTGCTGGTAAAAACAACTACACAATTCACTGAACATAGAGGAATTGAGCTAGGGCCTACCTGAGCCTTAACAACTTTTGAGTATTGTTCATGGTACTGGAAGATACTCTGTTCATTACCAAAGGAGAAAGATAAACACCAACCCAGCTACAAACCCTTTGATAGACAATGGTGACCTGCTTTCAGATATGCTAGTAAAATGTTATTACAAATCTTGTCAGAGTTGTCTTGATTTGCATTTCCCTGGTTACGAAGGAAGTTGATCATGATCTTAAGTGTCTTTTGGCCATTTGAACTCCTTCTGTTGAGAATTCTCTGTTCACCTCAGTGCCCCATTTTATAATTGGGTTAATTAGCCTTTTACGGTCTAGTTTCTTGAGTTCTTCATATATTTTGGAGATCAGACTTTTGTCAGTTGCGGGGTTGGTGAAGATCTTCTCCCAGTCAGTGGGTTGCCTTTTGCTCTTAGTGACAGTGGCCTTTGCTTTACAGAAGCTTCTCAGTCTCAGGAGGTCCCATTTATTCAATGATGCCCTTAATGTCTGTGATGTTGGGGTTATACGTAGGAATTGGTCTTACACCTGTCAAACTG
>NC_022026.1:26426390-26428014 GCF_000317375.1 Microtus ochrogaster
TTGGAGCACCGGACAGAAATCTCAAGGTCCAAATCAGGAACAGAAGGAGGGAGAGCACGAGCAAGGAACTCAGGACCGCGAGGGGTGCACCTACACACTGAGACAATGGGGATGTTCTATCGGGAACTCATCAAGGGCAGCTGGCCTGTGTCTGAAAAACCATGGGAAAAAACTGGACTCGCTGAACATAGCAGACAATGAGGACTACTGAGAACTCAAAAGCAATGACAATGGGTTTTTGATCCTACTGCATGTTCTGGCTTTGTGGGAGCCTAGGAAGTTTGGATGCCCACCTTACTAGACCTGGATGAAGGTGGGTGGTCCTTCGACTTCCCACAGGGCAGGGAACCCTGATTGCACTTCGGGCTGATGAAAGAGGGGGAATTGATTGGGGGAGGGGGAGTGAAATGGGAGGCGGTGGCAATGAGGAGGCAGAAATCTTTAATAAATAAATAATAGTAAAAAAATAAAAAAAAATCTTGTCAGAGTAATGAACCAATAAATAGTTGAATTTAAGGCTCACTACAATAGATGGAATGTATATGTAACACTGATCAAGTGACCATGGACCTGAGACAAGACACAAAAGGGACCTAAGGGAAATCAAAATATTGTTCTATTAGAAGCACATACAATAAAATGACTCCTGATGATATTATACTATATCCATAGGTCAGTCAGTGTCTTGCTCAGTCATTGTTAATGAAGCTTCCTCATACAGTATATTGAAACAAAAATGAGACTTACAGCTGGACAATGTACAAATAGTGACAGACCTTATAATACTCAGTTATAAAAGGGATATCTTTATCAAACCCCACTGCTCAGAGAGCCCTTTAGAAAAGGAGGAAAAACTACTAAGAGCAAGTGGTTATGGAGAGCATCAAGAAAACAAGGCTTTTCAAACACAGAGGATAAGGCACATATGATGTCCTGGAAACTATGGCACCATGCACAAGATGGGGAATCAGGCCTTAGATTTGAAGTGTTCTGAATTCCCATTATTAACTCAGAATCTATCTCCAATCAATTAATCACTCACAATGGAAAAATTAGTTTTCTCCAATGTCATCTCACTGAGGGATACAAACCACTAAGTACAGACTCCATTTCCAGCAGTAGATGATGGCGGCGGGCTTCTCGACCGGCGAGGAAGAAACACCCACCACACACAAGGATTCTTCTCAGATCACGCTTTACTGGAGTGCATTTGGTTGAAGGAGAGCACATGAAGGGAAGGAGGGCAGAAAACGAGAGAGCAGAAGAGAGAGAGAGAGATGAGAGGCGCTAGAGGGAGACACGAGAGAGAGGCGGGAGAGGGGGGCACAATGGTGGCTGCTTATATAGGGAATTGGCACATGGGTCTCCCTGTGATTGGCTGCCACCATCAGCTGACACCAGACTGCATCGAGATAGGCCCAAGGACCCTTATCCACAGTGCATGCAGGGGACACATCGCTCTCAAAGGCATAGCCAAATATGGGGTGGTTTATAACCAAAAAGACAGGATGTGGTGCCATCTTGTAATGGCGATCCTGTCCGGCTCACTATAGTTCTCCCTTTCTTTTATAAAGACAGGCAGCTGTTGAGTGGAGGGCATCAGGTCAGAGTCCAACCATGGTGT
>NC_022026.1:26452743-26478903 GCF_000317375.1 Microtus ochrogaster
TGTTCTGTTTACTCCTCCCACCTATGTTTTAACCTATCAGGGCAAGCAGCTTCTTTATTTAATTAACCAATGACCTTCCTCCATCAATGTGGGGTCAAGCCTCAGCAGATTCTTACACTCCAGGGTAAGGGCATGAAGATTAGAAATATAAGGCAAAAGGAACAGAAATACAGAGACACAGGATAGTACCAGGAGGGCAATCCAATGAATACTTAATGTTCACATGTTTATTTCTTATGATCTTTAAATACCCCAATCCAAAAAACCGGAAAAAAGCAAAATAATTTTTATCATAATACAAGGAACAAACAATGTGATTACCATCTTAATAGAAAAAACACCAGTAAACACACCTTAGGTCAAGATATCTTTGTTAGTACTCACACCTGAAGTCAAATCTCCTGCCAATAACCTCAAAGGGGCAAGACTAGGTCTGAACTCTCTGACCTTTAGTCAAGGTAGAATGGATCTAATTCTGTGGGCTCCCACATATTTCTCCCATTTTAATTAATTTATTAAAGCCTGTCCTTTACTACAGGACAGACGACTATGCCTGAATTAGGTATCCTTTTTCCACTTTCCAGACATAACCATCATTGGTACATACATTTTATAATGTATGTCCTGTTTTTCTTTGGTTACCTGGAGGAAAAAAAGATCTAGGGTTAAAGGAGAGAGCATCTCTAAAACTGTGCACTTCTGAGCCAGTTTTCTGTTAAGAGAGTTCAGCAACAACTAGAAAAACATATGCAAGCAGATAATGATTTGTGATATACATGCTGCAATGCCCAGAACATCTCCTAATAAAGGAGCAAGGGATAACCAAGATAGAATGATCTTTTTAAATTGGTACAGGATGTCTTTAACAGTTTTTAACTGCATCAAAATCCAAATTTGTCTTATTAAACATATTACGTTTAGGAACTTGATGATATTTTGTCATTTTTTTTAGGTAAGCTCTAACATTTTTCTAATCAATAACATCTTCATAGTGAACCAAAACAGTTACAAACATTAACAGGTCAATACTATAATTCTAGTACGGAAATTAACAATAAGCACACAATTTGTCAAATTATGATTCCCTTAAGCCTGTTGTAGTCAAAAGATAAAAAAAGATTTCTGTGATGGGTCAACTATAAGTCTTTTTCCTTTACTATAGTCCAGTTGTATTGCTGATTTTCAATTTCAAATATAAGTTCAAACTGCCCCAGTCTCTGAGTAGCATCACAGTTTCATGCCATTCCTCCTCATTTCTAAGTAGGGACTTGCTTCAGTCAGTCTCTGCATCCATAATAGTGTTCCAATGCTTTAAAAAGTCTCTATCCAGCAGAGAGGAAATGTTCTCAGGTCTCAGTTCTGAGGTTTTTTATTTCAAAAGGCAACTTAATTCAACTGGCAAAATGAGTTCTGTGTCCCAAGATATAGTAAGGATAAACTACCAAACAATCAGTCAGTGTTCTTGGTCTGCCTGCCTCCAAAGCAAATTAATCTCACTAAAGTCTGGAAGTTTGTGTAGTAGGTCCACAAAGAATCTGGGAATCACCAGCCATCACCTTGATCTTACTTCTTTTCTCAGACTGCAGCATGACATTAGAGAATCAAAAATGCAGGTTCAAAAGTCTCACTCCGACTCTTTCGTGGGCACCAGCAGCTATGATGCAATCAGAGCCAGCATCCTTTTGTGGCATATACCATACAAATCATTCTGGATACCATCATGCCTCATTCTTGTGTCCTGTGGGAAAAAAAAAAACACAACATGTCCTCAATACCCTATTAAAACAGGGTCAGGTCCTGTCCATAATCCAGTGCTAGTGTCTTTCCATTTTGCTTTGATGAAGGTCTCTCTGGTACCTTTATGCCAAAATCTATCTGTGGCAGATTACTCACAGGTATGCACATTCAAGAAATTTAGAGTAAGAAGGCATGATTTAAGACATTATCTTTTGAATTTGTGTTTTCAAGGAGCCATGGGCACACGCCACAATTCCTTGTCCTTGGGGATTATAAGGAATGCCTGTTTTATGTTCAGTATTCCATTGGAAACAAATTGCTGAAATGCTTTACTAACATATGTGGACCCATTATCCATCTTTATAATTTTAGGGATTCACATATATGGAAAACAGTTTAAGCAATGAGTTATCACATTGCTTGGTGGCTTCTTCAGTCTGTGCAGAGGCTATTAAGAAACTGGAATATGTATTAATTGTCACATGCACATATCTTAATTTGTCATGTTCTATAACATGAATAACATCCATTTGCCATAAATGATTAGGAAGCAAACCTTGAGGATTTACTCCCAGATGAGGTACATGTAAATATTATGGGCATATATCACATTGTTTAACAATGTGATGAGCAATTTCTCTTGGTAATACAAATTATTTTTTTAAACTTTAACTATTTTGATGATGTAAAGCATGTTATCACTGAGCAAGCTCAACGTGACATAAAACAATCAACTGGTTAAGTTTATCAGCTAAAGCATTACCTTCAATAAATGGACCAGAAAGATTTGAATGTGTTTTAAAATGATCCACAAAGCTTGGCAGTTTTCTTCAAGGAATGGCATCTTGAATTTGCTGAAACAGCATTTTAACCTGATTATTACTAGTCCTAATGTAATGGTCTACCCTATTCCTTTAAGAGACCAGCCATTCCCACTCCCTCATGCCCTCCTGAGGCTGCCAAGGCAAGCTGATCTTCAGCTTCCAGCTTGAGTCTTTTCTTCTCTCTCTCTCTCTCTCTCTCTCTCTCTCTCTCTCTCAGAGGCCGCTTCTCTCTCTCCCTTCTCCCACTTCTCCCCTTTTCCTTCTCTGTTTCTCTCTCTGTTTTTTCTCTCTCTCTTACTCTCTGCTCTTCCCCCTTCTCCCCTTCCCTTCCATAACCCACTAAATAAATATCCAACTTCACTCTACATGGCATGGCTATCCATCTCTGTCTCTAACCAGCCACACAGCTTCCTGCCTGGGACCGGGTTGCTGTTGTGGCCTGCTGTGGTCTCTGGACCTGCTGCCCACTGCCTGCTGATGCTCAGTGACCTGTGGCATGGCCTCAAGGCCTGCTGCCCACTACTGCCACTCAGGGACCTGTAGCATTTTACTTAAACCATTACATCTAATTCATAGAACTTTTTCTTTTACCTCAAGAAGTTTAAAGAGGTACTGCCTGACAATATATAAATTAAATGTCCTATTTGCAAAAATCTTGAATACTATAGCAACAGCTCACAGCTCAACTATTTGAGCTGAGGCTGGATGTTTTCACTACATATTCTTTACCACCAACAACACATGCTGGTCTTCCATTAGAAGAAACATCTGTAAAAACTAACATAGCATTCTTTAAGGGATCTTTCATTACAATTTTTGGGAAAATAGAGAAATGTAATTTTATGAATTGCAGCAATCAATTAGCCGGAAAAATATTATCAATTTGGCTTACAAATTGAGCAAACAAAATTGCCCAAGAATTGTTATTTTGAAATAGTCAATCAAGCTGTTGTTTAATATAATGAACATTGATAACATTAGGCTTCCTACCAATAATCACCTAGATTCCAACTGGCATTTCTGTACTAAACAAGCTACTGCTTCAAAATATGAGTTTAATACCTTGACTGGCAAAATGGGAAGACGTATCCATTAAAGAGGACTATTTTTCCATAATACTATAGTGGGAATGAGTTTTATAGGTAATATAAAAGGTTAATCATAAATAATATAATGTACCTGTTGTTTCTGTGTTGCATGTTTGATCCACTCCATTCTCTGTCTTGCAGTGTCTATAAGGTGTCTGGTGGAACTTGGATCATTGTTCCCATTAGGAATTTTACTTAATGGCTCGAGGTCTCATGTAGAATATTTTAAATCAGGTTTCAGCCACTGAATATTTCCTTACAATCTCTGAAAATCATTCATAGTCTGTATATTATCCCTTTCTAAATTCTAATTTCTGAGATTTAATTTCTTTAAGATATATCATATGACCTAAATACTGGGAATGTAGGTGCCTTTGTACTTTCTCTCTGGGGCAAGTACTAACCCTGCATGGGTAAGACTCTGCTAAATGTAGCCAAATGTCTCAAGCAAAATTCTTTTATTTTTATGAGCAAGCAAGATAGTATCCATATAATGAAAAATATAAACTTGTGGAAATTGATTTCTGACACTTTATATAGCCTGAGTCACAAATTTCTGGCACAGTGTAGTACTGTTTGCTATACCCTGAGGCAAGACACTCCAATGTTACCTTCTCATTGGTTCCTTGAAATTAACTGATGGAATACTAAGTGCAATTCTTTGACAATCTTGTGGTGTCAAAGGGATATTAAAAACATAATTATTTAAATCTAAAATAATCTTACTGGTGTATTTGGTAGGAGAAGGCAACTCAGGCTGTAAAGCTCCAATCAGCTGCATGGTCTGATTAATCTCTCTTAAATCTTATATCAACCTCCATTTTCCTCATTTCTTTTTATTCAAAAACTAGGAGAATTTCATGGGGAATTGGAATGTAATGTCACCATTATCCAAATGTTCCTGCATTAACTGCTGGGTAGCTTATAATTTTTTTCTGTTAGAGGTCACTGATTTGCCCATACAGGCTTGTCACTTTTCTAGATAATTAAGTCTGTATGGAGTACAGGATTTTCAGTACCTCTCCTAAAAATAACCTAATCCTGCCCTGGGAGGCCTTTTGTTACTTATGCCCAGCCCTTGATTGAAAAACAACCCTCGTTGGAACATTTGATTAGCAATAACTGTGTTGGGGACTATAAATATATCCTTATCCGGGTCTTAATGTCTTGGTCCTACAAATTAGCAGGTAAATGAGGAACAGTGTTTGGCTGAAAATTTCCTTTATGATTTCCTCTATCTCTCCAGTAAAACTCATTACTAATTTGTCCAGGATTTTGAGTTTGTCCAATCCCTTGTAACTGTGCAATAGTCTCCATATTGGGCCACTTTGAAGACCATTGAGAGGCAGTTATAACAGAAATACCTGCACTGGTATGTAGAAGACCAGAAAAGCTTTTTTTCCATTTATAAACAAAGTGAGTTCTGCTCACTGTAGATTTATTGCTTGTAGCCAGTAAGTATCAGATGAATGAAACCCAGCTTCTCCTCTATTGCTTCCCTTAAACTTGATTTCTAGTATCCCTTTAGAAAGTACAATTAATTGTGCAACTCTCTAGTCTGTCTTTACCATAGAAATTCCATTAAACAATTGAGTTATAACCTTGATTTATCCTTCAAAATCAGCATTAATGACTCCGGGAACAATAAGGATTCCTTGCTACTTCTCCCCAATAATAATCCTACAGTGGCTTCTGATAAAGGTCTATAAACCCCAGTGGGGAGAGCTTGTATACCCATTTCAAGAGTTAAAACTGTAGATTGAAGAGCTGAGATCAAACTCTTGCTGGGATTGCTTTGCAAAGGTCCTGAATGAATGGATTCCCTTGTGGGGGAACAGACTGATGAATCACCCCATAGATTTGTCTTGGCATCTGAGGTGGGACCCTCTGCACATTTTCTGGAATAGGATTCCCTTGGGCATCTCTCTTTGATCTGCATTCATTAGTCCAATGTTTTCTTCTCCTGTATCTCTGGTATAATCTCAATTCCTTCCTCACCCCTAGGCTTATTCTCCTATCAGCACAATGCTTCATGTGATTTCCCATAGGACCACAACCTTTCCAGCTTCCAGGAGGCCATGCACCACTCCTCTCTGGGCTTTGATTTCTTTGTTGGGAAATAACATCTTTAACTATCTTACCTTGTAAAGCAGCAGCTATAGCCATTCCCTGTGTATACAAAGGACCAATATCTGAACAAATCCGAATATAATCAGAGATGTCACCTTTTTTTCTAAAAAACCTTAAAGAAACTTTGCATATTACATTAGCCTTATTGGATGTTTGGTTCCTTGAGGCTGCAGTGAGCAGCTGTCTGCCAGGCTATCGCAGATAGCTACATTCTTTGCTGCTTGGCTCTCCTGCCAGGAAGCAGGGATCTTGGTGTGCAACTGTCTGTTGGGTTATGCGGGGTACATCTGCACTCTCTGTGGCTCAGTGTTCCTACCACAAACCAGAGACTTACTGGCTGTGGCTGCAGCAGCAGTTCCTGAAGGCATCAACGGTCTGCTGGAGGCCAGTGGTGGCAGATGCTTCTTGCAAAGTCAGTCACAGCACAGGTGCACCACTTTTATTTCTCCAAGCTCAATAATAGCCTGAAAATAGCAGCAGCTGTACCACCAGCATGCCAGGGGGAGATTTAAAAAATTCTACAAATTCTAAAGTTTCTGTACTTGTTTCTGCTCTATACCAGTTCTCCTGGCTATCAAAATGTACCCAAGCAAATCTATTTGACAACCAAATACTATTTCCTAGTTCCATATCTACAGTTATATACAATTTTACTCCCAATAAGCATTACCACCTTTTTATTGTAATTACTTATCAGAGTGCCCATCTATTACTTCTGTACCTGCATTGTCTTATTCATCTATGTTGTCCATCACGTTCTCTCCTGTACCACTAGCCACATGTTCAGGCACCATCTGTCATTGTTCATCTGTCATGAGCCCCATGCTGTGGCACTATGTGCCATAGCCTCATATTGGGTGCCACCTGTAGTAGTCAAACCTCCATAGGTTTGTACACTCCTGAGTAGGTGTGTGAGGATTAGGAATGTTAGGCAAGAGAAACAGAAATATGAAAGAAATACAGAAACATAGCATGGTACTAGGAGGGCAATCCAATGAATACTCAATGCACCAGTATTTATTTCTTATGATCTTTAAATACCCCATCCAAAAAAAGGGAAGAGAGCAAAAGTTTTTTTTTAACCATGCTACAAGGAACAAACAATATGATTACCATCTTAATAGTCAAAACACCAAGTAAACACACCATAGGTCAAGATATCTTTGTTAGTAGCCATACCTTAAATTAAATCTCTTGTCAATAACCTTGAAGGAGCAAAATTATGCTTGAACTCTTTGACCTTTACTCAAGGTGAAATGGATCCATTTCTTTGGGCCATATTAATACCCCAAACACCAAATAACCATACCCTATGTCAAGACAATTATCACATGTTCTCACTCATACGTGGCTTTTAATCATAAAGCAAAGAAAACCACCCTACAATTCACAACCCCAGAGAACCTAGACAACAATGAGGACCCTAAGAGGGATATGCATAGATCTAATCTACATGGGAAGTAAAAAAAGACAAGTTCTCCTGAGTAAATTAGGAGCATGGGGACCTTGAGAGGGGTGAGGGAGCATGGGGAGGGGAGAGGCAGGAAAGGGAGCAGAGAAAAAAATGTAAAGCACAATAAAATCTTTAAAATAAAATAAAAAGATATCTGTTAGTAGCCACACCTTAAATTAAATCTCTTGTCAGTAACCTTGAAGGAGAAAAACTGCCTTTAGTCAAGGTAGAATGAATCTACTTCTGTGGGCTCCTATAATGAAAAACTATAGTCAATAAAAAATTCAAAGCAAGAGAATATTATTCACACACACACACACACACACACACACACACACACACGACCAAAAACAAATACAGAGAAATTGGAGCTGTAATTTAATAGTATTTCAAATGAAGGTCTGTGACAACTAGATGATATTATTGTTAACATTTACCGAACTTTATAAACAAGCTCTAATATAGATGCTTATCAAATTGTCCTTGAAAATTACAAGGCAGGACTGGGGAGATGGCTCAGTGATTAAGTATTTCTATTCTAGAAGTCCCATGTTCAATTCTCAGCACCAAATCTGGGGATGTGTAACCATTGCCAGTGGAATCTAGCACCTTGGCCTCTGTGGGCTCCTTCACTCAGGTGCATATATTCCCCTTCCCCAACACAAATATAGATTTATTAACAATTATAAATAATTTAAAATTTTCAAATTTTAAATTAAATCATAAGGGAACAGCACTTTCACATTTAAGCTAAGTTGCCAGTATGTTCCCATTACAAAAATCTGACAATAACACAAAATACATAGAAAACTATAGACTAGTAACTCTGGTTAACATAGATATAAAAATTCTCAAAAGTGCTGAGCTCTAGAGAGAAGGATAGGGGAAATCTGGTACTATAAAAAGAGAAGAAGAAAATTAGGAAATGGTATTTATTAAGACAAAAGGAGGGAGGGTAATACAAATGGATGAGTAGAAAAGAAAAATGAATAACACTAATATTTACTTATTTTTGTGTGTGCGAATTTAATGTTATTATGATACAAAGGGGCATACTTCTCCCCCAGGAGTCACAGACTATGAAACAAATAACCAAATTCTAGGGAAGCAAAATGTCCCTCTTAGTTATTGGATCCAAAAGTCTCTCAAAACTCAAGAAGCTATTTATTTGTCCTTACTTGTCTTTCAGAAGTTGAAAACATGGTCTTATTGCTAAAGACACTATATAATTCTGACACAGGACTTGGAAGAATCCAACTGGAACTAATCTGCAAGCATCCTTCCTGAGATCAAGCTCTTGTGTAAAAAAGTATTATACAAATTGCCAAGAGAGAAAATAAATCAATAGCCCTACCCAGCTGTTAAGCCTGTGAACCTCAATGATTATTGGTTTGGAAAGTTATTTCCAATAGTGCAATAATGGCACTTGTGACAGGAGTCATGAACTCAAGGTCCACTCAGGATGAGGGAACTGAGAACTGGTACTATAATCCTAGACAACAACCAGCTGTTAGAGAGGTCATAGTGCCTGGAGAAGAAATTAATACTATTTTCCAGGGTAGCTTATAACTGTATTCTAAATACTTATAACTACAGATATGTATACCTTTTACCACTCATTCAAAATGAAAAAAAAATTCACTTCAGCAAATGGAGACCATCATAGAAAGCCGAAGCCGGTTAAAACAGAGAGATCAAGTAACTGTGTGTTGATCAGCCTCAATTAGTACATATACAACACATCCTAGCACCTAAGGCCTAGGGAACATTACAAAAATGACATAGGATTATAATAACCAAGGACCAGATCACTTGCTTTGAGATAGTGTCTACTAGACATGACCAGGCAGTTCAACCCATAAAGTCTCAATACTACTGCTTTCTGAACAAGAAATCTGTAATTATAACACTACTTGACATGCCAATGTTGAGGTGAAAAATTTCACTTTATCTTATTCCTAAATCAAAAGCTGTAGGTAATCAATAATTGCTGATAGAGGGTGAATCAGTTTTCTTAAGTCATTATCTCCCTAATCCAATCAACCTTAAACACATGCACAAGCAAGCAGCAGTAAATGAACTTAGTAAGTTATGCATATACACACATACAAACACACACACACACACACACACATACACACAAATCTGAGAGGGAGTGATGGAAAGAAAGAGAAGAGTTGTCAGGAGAATGAGAGATATGAAAATGATATAACTATACTGTATGTATGGATGTAATTTCCCCAAAGCAAGAAAAATATATTAAATGTTCAAAAATAGTAATAAATCAAATTTAAAACTCCATCAAAATATTGAGTTGGTTTTCTTCTAAAATGCAGAAATTAGTCAACATATATAATACAAGACATAAATAGAATAAACTTTTAAAACCATATTCTCAATTGATTCATGAAAAACATTTTATAAAACTGTATCTCTTCATTATAAAATCTCTGAATACTATAGCTATAGAAGTATCACATTTTTATTAAACAAAGTTCATAGCACACATTGAAGTAATACAGACTGAATTTTCTTTATGCTAAAAGGCAAGCACTCTACCTCCTCTTATTGTTTTTCAATTATATCTTTTTTTTTTCGAGACAGGATTTCTCTGTAGCTTTTGGTTCCTGTCCTGGAACTAGCTCTTGTAGACCAAGCTGGCCTCGAACTCACAGAGATCCGGCTGCCTCTGCCTCCTGAGTGCTGGGATTAAAAGCATGTGCCACCACCCCCCAGCCCAATTATATCTTTTATCTCTGAGAATTATACACATGTACACAATGAATTCTGATCATATACACACCTCTTTTTCTCTAATTCTCTTTATATCCACACTGTCACCTCCTAAATTCTACCCCCCCTTGATAACTTACTAAGTCCAATTAGTCCTGCCCGTAAGTGTATGGGTGTAGAGCTATCTACTGGAGCATAAGAAATGAAAGACACACAAGCAAAGAAGAATGATTGGTAGCTATCCAACATCAACATGTCATCATTAAGGGATGGAGTTTGGAGAGTTACCTCCCCATTTGTGATGGTAATTTTGACTGGCTTTCTCTTGTGCAGGTCTTCTGTAGGTAACCATAGCTGGTGTGAATTCATGAATGACATAGCTATGCAATATCATAAAAACAGTATTTAACAACACTCCTACACATCCTTTGGCTCTTACATTGTTTTGACCCTCACTTCCACAACATTTTCTAAGCTACGAGGAGACTGGAGTGTTGATAAAGATGTGATCTTCAAGACTGATCACTTAGTACGCTATTCTCAGCAAACTGATGGGTTATGCATATCTCCAATGGCCACTGCCAACTGTGAAAACAAACTTCTTTAAGGTTGATGGCAATGAAGATTAAAGGAATAAACATAAATATATAGAAGGCAAGTTCACGGCATGACCAGTTAGTAAAACAATACAAGTTTCCACCCTAGGCCCTATCACCTCCTAAGCCAGTAGTTCTGAACCTGTGGGCCATGAACACTTAAACAGACCTCTGTCTCTATAACATTTACATTATGATTCATAACAGTAGTAAAATTACAAAACAAATGAATTTTATCATAGGCATTCCACCACAACATGAAAAATTAAAGGGTCAAAGCCTTAGGTAGTTTGAGAATCACTGTCCTAAGTCATGGGGTTTTGACCAGGATTACATGCTAGGCATGAAATTCCATCTAGTCAAATGGGCCTCACATTCTATTAGTACGTAGTTATCCCATGTAATGGTCTGTCCTGTCTCTTTAAGAGACAAGCCCCGCCCACAACACCACCACCACCAAACTACCCCCCCACATCCTATGGCAAGCAAATTTTCCTTATGCTTCCAGCCTGAGTTCCTTCCTTTTCCTCTCTCTCCTAAAAAGGCAGCTTTTGCATCTCTCCCTTCTCCCCTCTACCTCCTCTCTGTCCTGCTCCTCTCTCATTCTCTTTTTCTCTCTCTGCCTCTCTCTTCCTCTCCCTTTCCCCTTCCCTTCCATAAACCACTAGATAAATACCCACTTTCTCTGCATGGCATGCCTAATAGGTCGCTATCTCTCATCCGCCATGAGGTTCCCTGCCTAGGACCATGGCCTTCATGGCCTGTGGTGGTCTCATGCCTGCTGCCCACTGCCACCACTTTGGGACCTGTGGCATTTTATTTTTACCGTAACACCCCATATAATAGTTGTGTCTTTAATGACAGACTGTATTAAATGGCGAGTGAACATTGCAGGATATATTGTCCTGTATTTGATAACTCTGTTGGTATTTTCTTTCTCCCAAAATCATGTATAGAACTTTACAGAACTATGAAAGTTAATAATGAGGGAGAATCACCTGGTCATTACAAGATTGAGTTCTCTATATCATGTAATCAAGGAATAGGATGTCTTCAGTAATAATGTCTTACCATGAAGTTAGAATATTATAATGGGAACCAGGAAAGTGGGAAAAGGCTGTCCCTATTTAGTTGTTTATTGGCTCCCTTGATCAATAATTCACAGGAAGATGCTTGACTTGAGATTTTCATTTGATAATCCCTTTGCCTGAAACCCTCCCATCTCACTCACTATTTACTTCTGCAGCATATGAACTGGATTTATTTGAACATCTATGTTCTTTGGATGATTCAAAGCCTCCCCTGCTTTATACAGCTCACACACATCTATGGGGCTTAGCACTGCCACCAATTCTCCAAACCAGCCTCATGGCTAAGTCATTTTCTTTCTCAGTTCTTCTATAAATACAGTCCAATCTGGGCCTATGAACTAGGCATCAAACACCACATCATGAAACTTCAGTTTTCTGTATAGAGAACACCTGTAGGTTGTTTTCTCGGCCCTAATATTTTACGGAAAATAGCTAGATATAACCAGTTGTCCCTAATGGCTTCTATGATACGATCCATCAGGAACTAATTACCCTGATATTGCCTTAGATTTTGAAGCATTTGTCTAAAAGGATGGGTGGTTATATTGCTCATCCTTTCTCTTCTGTAATTCTCAGAATGATGCCATATAGTCCCATGTCCCACAGCTCCACAAACCAGTAGTGAGGGGTTCCTTCATTGTTCTTTGAAAACCTTCCGTTGATCCACAGTTCTGCATATGAATATTCTCCACAGGTCCACCAACTAGAATGGTCTTTTGTCAGAGAGCACAGCTGAATACCTCAAAAAAGCAATTGCTTTGCTTCAAGGAAGTCACTCATGGCACATGGTTGTCTATTTTCTGGTTATTTGGGTCAAGAGTCAATGGATGTTGTTTATCTTCTTAAAAAACCAGCCATTAGCTTTGTTGATTGGCATATTTCTTTTAATTTCATTATTTTCTGCTCTAATTTGTATTATTTCCTGTTGTCTAATGTATTGGGTTTAAGTTGGTCTTATTTTTCCGAATTTTTGAGTTTCATCATTAAGTCATTTATTTGTGCTTTTTTTGATTTCTTTTTTATTTTAGGTACTTAAAGCTATAAATTTCCCTCACAGGACTGCTGTTAATGATTCCCAGATGTTTTGTTGTGTTGTGTTTTCATTTTCATTTATTCCCAGGAAGGTTTCTATGTTTTTATTTCTTCTGTGATTTCTTCTTTGACCCATTCATCATTCAGCAATGAATTTCCTAGCCTTCATGAGATTGTGTATTTACTAGAGATTTGTTCCTTGTCTTCTTTAAGGTTTGTTGAATTATGTGTAGATAAGACACATAGAGTGATTTCAATTAATCTGACTTTTCTAAGATCTGTACTCCAGGGTATGGTACATATCATAGAAGCATCTATGAACTGCTAAATAGGTCATGCAGATATCTGATTGATATATTTGATGCATGATGTCGTTCAGTTTTGATATTTCTCTGTTTATTTTTTAACAAAATGATCCATCTATTGGAGAAAGTAGGGTATGGAAATCAAGTATTTTAAATGTTTGATGTTACTCTTGTCTTTAATGTTTTTTTGTATTTTATGAAATTTATTGCAGAAATGTTTTTTTTGCATTTTATGAAATTGGACACACCAGAGTTTGGTTCATATATGTTTAATTTGTAATGTCTTAGTGGTTAAATGTTCCTTTGATTAGCATGAAGAGTCTTTCTTTATCTCTTATAATTAGCCTTGAATTGAAATTTAAATTTTTTATATTAATACAATAACAATTGGTTGCTTTTTGCTCCCATTTATTTGGAGTACCTTTTTTTCATCATTTCACTTTAATATGATCTCTCTACCTTTAAAGTTAAGATGCATTTCCCATAGACAACAGAAGGATAATTTTGTTTCTTAATCCATTCAGTCAGCCTGTATCATTTGATTGGATAATTGAGGTCATCAATATTTAAAACTGGTATTGGAATAGGTGTGAGGACTGTTGTCATGTTTTTTGCATTTTCAGTCAATATGTTGTTTTTCAGTAATTATATATTTATTTGTTTACTTAAAGCGGTTTCTTGGTTTTATCTATTCCTCTTTACAACTATAAGTATTTCTTCCCATATTTTGCTTATGGCATATCTGCTGGATTTTAATTCATTTAGTCTACTTGAATCATGTAAAGTGTTTCTTTTTCTTTAAAATATAGTTTATACTTTTGCTGTGTACAATAATCTAGGTTGGTAGTTATCTTATGAAACTTAGAGTTCATTGCTCCGGATTGTCAGTCTTTCAAAGTTTACATTGTGAAATCAGTCAATTCTTTACTTTATGCTGTTTCTATGACCTACATCAAACATTTCTTAGTAAAGTAGAAATGAAGAACTACACTCATTGATCATTAAAATGGAAAAGTTTAGAAGAAACATTCTAAAAGAGTCAACCTTAAATATTTGCCTTGAAAATAAAGACCAAATTTCAGCTTTCTTCTCTGTCAGTGAAGTTGAGTCTTTGATGTTTAGCACCAGAATGATCATGGATAGGGGAGTAAGTGGTAAATGCACAACCTGCATAACCACACATAATGCTATTCTTCTAGTTCTCTTTCCTACTCATACAATTTCGCATCTCTACTCTGGAGGTAGTTTAGTTAGGGGAGAGGATGCTTATAAGGACACAATGGAAACTCAAACATGAAATAATACCTCTTTCCCACCACTATAACCAGACAGCCTAAAGCAGACAGGAACTATGTAAAAGAAGATTGTTAATTTTGAATGAAGTCAGAACTTTTTATTATTATACTGGAAAGGCATATTAATTATTAAATAAAATTTTTCTTGTGACTGAAAGTGAGCAAGGGTTTTTATTATCAAAGTATGAACAGATAAGTATGTACACTGCTTAAAGTGTCTTCTAATATCAGAGGAACAACTGCCTTGACACAACAGCTTCAAATGGGCAGAGATGAAAATGAATTGAACTGTTTTCTGTTAGGAGTTTCACTAGCGTGATATGAAATTTCTTTTTTGAGTTACAGATACATTGAAACACAAATATAACTATAAAAATGTGAAGTCAGCAAAAATAAATGATGTGGCAAGGCAAAATTATCTGGATTTTTAAAATATTCTATCAATAAAAAGATTGGATCTATGTCCTCTTTTCTTTCATCTGGAAAGGAGCTCTGA
The DNA here is from genome assembly GCF_000317375.1 of Microtus ochrogaster. NCBI lineage: Eukaryota > Metazoa > Chordata > Mammalia > Rodentia > Cricetidae > Microtus > Microtus ochrogaster. Next base: position 26,467,524 of record NC_022026.1, read on the forward strand.
AATTACATGTACATATGTGTGCATGTACACGCCTGTGTATGTGTGTGTATGTTTATGACAATAATAAAGAAGAGAAGGTTATAAATTTGAAGGGGCAAAAGGACTATAACCAGTTGGAAGGAAGACAGTGAAAGGGGAATGTGATATAATTATACATCAATTTTAAGACATTTTATTTAAAAAGGCTATGAGCTCTCAGCTTCTTATTTGTGATGCTGTGTCTGCCACATACTAAAATGCTATACCTTCCATTATTGTCTCTAACCCTCTGAAACTGTAAGCCAAAAAAAATGTTTCTTCTGTAGTTTTCCTTGGTCATGGTGTTTTATTATAGCAGTAGAAAGTAACTAAAATAACAAGTGAATAAGAGAGCCTTCCAGAAAACACATGATATAAAATCACAAAGGGAAAATATGTGGAGCTAAATAAAGGTTTAAGCTGGGTTGAAGTGACTAGGTTGAGTAATAGGAAGGTTATCGTGAGAGCTAAACAAAACTAATGTTATATGAAATAAACTTTTATAAAGCACTAATATGTTGTAAGCTAATTAAAATATAATATTTTAAATAAAGCTTGAAAATTGGCTGAACTCCTTGGCTCAATGGTTAAGAACAAGTTCCCTTCAAAGTATACCTGTCTGCACACAATCTCCTTTACCTCTAGCTCCAGGGGACCTAATACACTCATCTAGCTTCTGAGTGCAAACAAACACGTGACATAAACACACACACACACACACACACACACACACACACACACACACTCACACATGAAATCAGAAATAAGTTTCTTAGGAATGGTGTATTTTTAAAAAATCTGAACAGAAAAATCCAGCATTAGGAAATGATGCTTCTCCCAGAAGACATGAATTATTAAATGAAAAATTGCGTATGTCCTGCTAGCTATTGGTCAGTGAGGCTCCAGCATCACCCAAAATAAGAGGCTTCTGTCATTGCTCTTGGTTGCCCATCATTACTAGGTAGTAAGATTCTGTTGCTGAAGATAAAACACAATTTGATTGCAGTACAGAGAAATCAGTCTGGAACTGACAGGGAAATTCTCCCTGCTGGCTGGATTTCATAGTGCTGAAAGTTGCTATGCAGAGCTCTGAGGGAGAAAAGCACTGAACATTACATGCTGCAGTACTAAATGGCCAAGCAAAGTGTGCCCACTGGTACAATAGTAACAAGACAATGCATGAGAGTAATAATAGTCCTTTTGATTGGATGTGAGACCTAAACAACAGGAGGTACTCCCTGCCTAGTATTGTAAACATGGTCCAAACCCATGGGTAGTGAAATCACCAAGCTCTAGAAGAGAACCAATTGATGTTGTTCCTCTGAATAGTCATGTTGTCAAATTGAGTTTTCTTTTTTAAAATTTATATTTATGTTTTGAAATTATTTTATGTGTGCATGTGTGTGTGCATATTTTTGAGGGAATATTTTTGTTCAGGTGCATGTGAATACATGTGTGCATGCATGTGTAGAAGCCAGTATTGTGATGATATTTAAGCCAGATCAAGAGAAATAATAATAAAAAAAGAAAATTGAACCCTACTCTTCCTGATAAACACAGAGGCAAAATGTCAAGAAAATATTGGGAAACTAAATTCAAGATCACATCAAAGCAACAGTCATTATGCCAGGAAGGTTGAACATATGAGAAGCAATAAGTGCTTTACATCACATAAATGGACAAAAAGAAACCATGGTTAACTCAATTAATGCCGAAATTTATTCAGAAAATTCCAGCATGCCTTCATGATCAATTTTATGTGTAGACTATGCATAGATGGAGCATAACTTGACACAGTAAAAGCTACATGTGCCAATATAAAATTAAAGGGAGAACAATTAGAAAAAAAATCAGGACTCAAGGATATCCACTTTCTTCACTATTATTCCATCCACAATGTGAAATCTTAGCTAGAGCATGAAGACAAGAGAAGGAAATAGAATAAATACAAATAAGAAAAGGTATCAAAGTATCCTTGCTTGATGAAGGTATGATTGTATATATGAGACCCTAAAGAATACACCAAAACCTATTAGATTTGAAACACACTTTTGACAAATTAGCAGGATACAAAATTAACACAAAAATTAGTAGTCTTCTTTCTTGTATATTGCCATAATCATTCTGAAAAATAAAAAGGGGATTAATTCCAGGCACATGTGCCACATCAATAATATAAATAAATAGATAAATATAAATAGACAGACAGATAAATGAATAAATAAATACTTGGAAATAGGCATGACGAAGAAAATGAAAAACATCTTTATTTTTTTTTCATACTAAAGAAAGAAATTGAGGAAGGTGCTAGATGATACAAAGAGTTTTTATGCTTTATATACTTTAATTTAGACAGAGAAACAAATCACAACACAATAACATATACAAATTCTGGTTATTCTTTTCAGTTGTCACAAGAGATTTATGAATAAAAATCTGGGTTCTGTTAGTCCCTACAAGCTATGCTTGGTCTTCCAGCCTTAATATGCCATTAAAGGAGACAATAGTAGAAAACAAATAAAGATTCATCCAATATAGCTACATTGGCAAGAGGAATAAACAAATGGGTCCAGTGACTTTCACGTCCATCTTTAGACTTCAGATATAGGACTCCAATTTAAACAGAGGCTAAGAAGCAATTCAGCATTGGTTGGTTGAGTTGTGATAATACCCCCCATTGATACAACATTGTTTCGATTGTGTAGGCCGTCCTTCAAAGGGTTTCAATAAATTGTTAGAACTTTGTATAGTCTTTTCCTGGGAGACAGTTATTGCTGTACTTGACACAAAGAATTCAGTCTTTCCCTTATTTCAGCATGTGATTCTCAGAGAAAGTATTATTATTTTGGGTAAATTGTTTCAATAGTCCAGTAGCTGGTGTGAGAGAACACACATCATTCCTTAGAATAGCTCCTTGTTTACTAGGATTATTACAGAAATTCTATGGATACCACATAGCAAGGTAGAGTAGTCTACTTGAACTTCATTTGTATATGTTCCCACTGAAGCATCAGGCATGTCAGTAAAATCATCTTGGAAACTTTATACTAGATAAGATATCACCTGAATAATGCCAACTGACCCCACTCTAAACAGTATGGAACAAAAAGTTAGCAGTTGAGATAAACTCAAATACTTGAAAAACAAAATACAGGCTTTATCTAATCCTCTAAATTTAGGATCACTTTTTTTCACATAGCAATAGATTTTTTGAACAAGCAATGGCAAGTTATGCGAAAATAAATTCAACTTATCTGATATCACACATGTATCACTTTCAAAACTCAATGTCTTTAAAGATGCAACCTATATTGGGAGAATAATGAAATTTCAAATATCACAATACTTAAGTTTGTGGGATGAATATGAAAAATTTTAACATTTATTTTCTGAAAAATACTTTCTATGAACTATGAGCAACAAATATTTTTAATCAATTCATGTCAGATCGACCATTTTAATGATAGAGTCACAGAGATCTTGGATAGAAGGGCTGCTAAATGCTTCACATGCAGCACCTAAAATGCCATTATATCTTTCTAAATTTTTATTGTTAGACCAGAGCTTTAATGAGTCATACCTACAGTACCCACTCAAAAATATCACCTAGTGTTAAAAAACTCTTTTATGCCTGTTCTGCAAACTAATCTATATAGCTGTACTTATCTAAATGACTGTTAAAATAAAAATGGATTTTCCATAATCTGCTGTTTCTTTGAGTAGTAGTAAAACTTGAACCCATTTTTTACATTCTTTTTTTATATCATATAGTAATCCTCTTTTTGACAGTCGTATATCCAGGTAGCAACAAGATATTTTTGTTTTATGTGATCTTGCTTTTCTTTTGTGATATAATAAGAATTATATTTGATCTTTGTCTCTAGTACCAGGTACCAAGCATGTAAAATTCTTGGAGTCTCCTATATGATAGATTGCCTTTTTCTATTCATAATGAATACTTAAGAATCATAACTGAGTTTATGCTTATGAAGTTACTTCATTATTTTTTCAGAAAGATGAAGTAATTAGAGGGTTAACACTTTCAGCTAAACTCACTGAGTTCTGGGAAGTGAAATCGCTAAAGATTACACTCTGTAAAAGGTCTTGTACCATGAGATTTGATTAGAGTACACATTGGTAGACACATTCACATTCCTGGAAAGTAATGCAAACAATTCCTTAAAAACAGAAAACTTTGCTTTCCAAACTCTGAAATTTTCCAATGGGCTTCTTCACCTGTGTATACATTCCTATATATTATCCTTCATAGTAAATGAATAAATATTAAGTAAAATATTCGTAGAGTTTTGTGAACAATTTCACAAAATCATCAAATGCAAGAGTGAAACATGGAAGTCTTCTATTCATGATTATGTGATCAAAAATAGAGGATGTCCACAGTGACCTCTGCCAAAGCAGGCCTGAGGCAGCGAATCCCACAGGAGCAGGCACAAGGGAGAGACCACCATGGTAGTAGGCCAGATTCAGAGACCTTTGCAGGTCTAGGTGCAAGTTGGAGACCTCCAAGGGAGTAGGTTTCAGCCAGAGACCTCTGCAGGACCTGCTCCAAGCCAGGGACCTTTGCGGACATGTGCCCAGACTGGGGAATCTATGGAAACAGACCTGAGCCAATGACTTTCACTGGAACAGGCCTGAGGCAGTGAACTCTACAGGAGCAGATACCACCTAGAAAGCAGGCCTGAGTCAGAGATTCCTGTAGAACCGGGAGTGATGTGGGAGTGATTTCTTATTAATAAAGAAACTGCCTAGACCCATTTGATAGGCCAACCCTTAGGTAGGCAGAGTAAACAGAACGGAATGCTGGGAGAAAGAAGCTGAGTCAGGGAGTTGCCATGATTCTCCCACTCCAGGCAGACACAGGTTAAGATCATTCCTGGTAAGCCAGCTTGTGGGCTACACAGATTAATAGAAATGGGTTAGATAGATATGTAAGAGCTAGCCAATAAGAAACTGAAACTAATGGGTCAGGCAGTGTTTAAAAGAATACAGTTTCTGTGTAATTATTTCAGGTAAAGCTAGCTGTGCGGGTGGTCGGGTGCCGGGGATGCAGCCCGCAGCTTCCTATTAAGGCACGGGAGTGAGTCAGGGACCTCAGCAGAAACAGGCCCAGACAAGCAATCTCTGTGAGAGCAGACCCAAATGACCTGCATTGCTGGTGGGAATTCAAGCTGGTACAACTCCTTTGGATGTCAGTGTAGTGATTTCTCAGAAAATTAGGAAACAACCCTCCTTAAGACCCAGCAATACCACTTTTGGTTATATATCCAAAGGATGCTCAATCGTGCCGCAAGGACATGTGGTCAAGTATGTTCATAGCATCATTGTTTGTCATAGCCAGAACCTGGAAACAACCTAAATGCCCCTCGACCAAAGAATGAATAAGGAAAATGTGGTACATTTACACAATGGAGTACTACAGAGCAGAAAAAATAATGACATCTTGAAATTTGCAGGAAAATTGATGGATCACAGAGCATCATATTGAGTGAGGCCACCCAGACCCAGAAAAACAAATATAATATGTAGTCACTCATAAGTATAACATCTTAAAATGAAATGTATTAGCACATAAAACCTCTCTATACATCCAAACTTCCTACTTCCTTCTCCAGGGTCTAGTCTGATAAATTTCCTGGTTCTCGCCTTTTATGCCTTTTTCCTATAGGATTTAGCCCATGTCTCATATCCAGTGTCCCAGCCTAGTCTGATATCCCCTGCCTGCTCCTCAAACAAGCTCTAGACTTCTTCCAGGACCTTCCATACATATCCCATAATATACAGGATCATCCCATATATCAAATCTTTCCACTCAGCCAGATCTACCCACAAACTCCAGGCCTTCTCCAGAGAGCACATCCTGTACACCATCCCAGTCTTCTCTCTACACCTGACTTCATTCCATTCAAGCCATTCCCAATGTAGGCTCATTTCTTCAAGACATACCTTCTTCTGGCACACCCTGCTGTCTGTGTCAGACTTTTAACTAACAAAAGAAGTCAACATGCACAAATCTCATCACAGAAGTACCAACAATCTAAAAGGTCAAGCCAGTATCTTCCCACCAAAAGCTATCAGTCCTGTAGGAATGTTTGCCATCTAGATGAACCCCGGGACACAGAATTTAAAAGAAAACTTATAAACTTTGTCAAATAATTCAAGGAGTTAAAAAAAGACACAAAGATACAACCCAATGAAACTAAAGAGGAAGAATTTAAGGAGAATAAACACATAAATGAAACCCAAAAAATACAAATGTAAGACTGTTGAAAATTAAAAAGATAGCCGGGCGATGGTGGCTCACGCCTTTAATCCCAGCACTCGGGAGGCAGAGGCAGGCGGATCTCTGTGAGTTCGAGATCAGCCTGGTCTACAGAGCTAGTTCCAGGATAGGCTCCAAAACCACAGAGAAACCCTGTCTCGAAAAACCAAAAAAAAAAAAGAAAATTAAAAAGATAATCTAGGACATAAAGATAGAATTTTAAAAAGGAGATAGAGGCAAGCTGAAATGAAGATACAACTGAAAATCTTAATAACAATCAGAAGACTCAAAGGAAATCCTTATAAGTATAATGAGTCATGTAGAGGATAAAATATTAGGACTTGAAGATAAAATGGAGGTCCTAAACTAAATAAGCAAACACTATGATATTTTTTTGAAACAGAAAAGAAACATAGAAAAGTGTGGAAGACCATAAAAAATACAAATTCTTTAAATTATGTCTTAATGTTTCTATCACTGTGAAGAGACACTATGATCATGGCACCTCTTATAAAGAAAAACATTTCATTTGGGCTAGCTTTCAGTTTCAGGGATTTAGTATATTATCATCACAAAGAAAGCAAGGCAGCAAGCAGGGAGATATGGTGCTGGAGAGGTGGCTGAGTGTTCTACATCTTGATCTGTAGGCAACAAGAAGTAAACAGTGTGTCCCACTGACCAGAGTTGAGATTATAAGACCTCAAATCCCACCTCTACAGTGACATCAGCACTTCTAGCAGTAGTGGAGAGGGTGCCTGAACGTCAAATTTGATTACTACTGTAATCAAGTTGGTGACAACCCTAATTGTCATCAGAGAGCCTTTGTCCAGTAACAGATGGAAGCCAATGCTGAGATCCAAAGCCAAGCACTAGCTGAACTCTATGAGTCCTGCTGAAGAAAGGAATGAGGGATTGTATGAGCCAGGGGATCAAGGCCATGATAGGGGAACCCACAGAAGCAGTTGACCTTAATTTGTGGGAGCTCATGGACTCTGGATCAACAATTTGGGAGCCAGCATGGAACTAACCTAGTCCCTCAAGATGTGTAGCTTGATCTGTTTGGGGGGGCCCATATCAAAGGTATAAGGTCCTTTCCCAGGCTCAGGAGCTGTCGCTTTGACAATCCACATGCTGGAATTCTTTGACCACCCTTGTACTGGGGGAGGAGCTGGGTCCTGCGTCACCTTGATATGCCATGATTTGTTCAAGGCCATGGGAGATATGTTCCTTTCTGAATGGAGACTAATGAGGAATGGATAGGGAGGGGTAGATGGGAGGCAGGGGAAAACTGTAGAAGAGGAGAGAGGGGAAACTGTGGTTGGTACATAAAATAAATTTAAAAATTGACTAATAAAAAATGTTAAAAACATATAATACAGAGCTATAGGATTAAAAAAAAATATGGTGCTGGGTGCTGGTAGAAAAACATTCTAACCAAATGGAACAAAATTGTGGAACCAATTTGAGTACATATAACTTCAGCCATTTAATATTTGACAAAGATTCCAAAAACGTAAGCTGGAGAATAGGAAAAAAAATCCTCAACAAATGATGCTGGGAAAACTCAATGTCAATATTCAAAATAATGAAATTAGACACATATATATTACCTCACGTTACAAAATCTAACTTCAAAATAATCAAAGACCTAAACAAGAACACTGAAACTACTAGAAGAAAACATAGGTATTACACTATATGATACAGTTGTAGGGAGGAGCTTTCTGAATAGGACTACATTTACCTAACAATTAAAGTCAACCATTGACAAATGGCACTTCATAAAACTAAAAAGCTTTTCCATAGCTGAAGAAACAATCAGTTGAGTCACAAAGAAGCTCACAGAATGGAAAGAATTTTTGACTTCTATATTTGACAGATGGTTAATATACAGAATATTTAAACATCTGGAAAAATAAATGAACAAATGACCCATTCAAATAATGGGCCTGGTATCTGATGAAGAAAAAGAAGGAGCAGCAAAGAAATACCTCAAAAAAATGTTCACTGTCTCCAAAAACTAGGGAAATGGAAACCAAAACAATCCAGAGATTTCATTATTTCCCAGTCAGAAAAAAAAGAGCAACAAAATGATCCACAATTAATACTGGAGAGGGTGAATGGGATGGGTACCTTCATTTACTGGTGGTGGGATTTCAAGGTGGTACAGCCACTATAAAAATTAGTTTAGTGATTTCTCAAGAATGAAAAATCAATATGCTATGTGACCCAACTATATCACTCTTCTTATATGTCCAAAGTCATTGAAATTCTAATCCACAGATACTTGCTATTCACAAGTGGAAAAGACACTTGCTGTTCATGATAGGAAAGAATCTTTGCCACAATGGGAAAGAATCATAGATACTTGCTATTCACAAGTGGGACAGATCCTTGTTTCTGTTGAATACTAGTAAAGACATTCAACTGAGGATAATAAAAATATGGCACATATACAGAATACTGTTTATCTGTCAAAAAAACTAAACAATGAACTTTGCAGATAAATGAATGAAATTAGAAAAGGCCATATTGGATGAGGTGATACATACCAAGACAATAAACAAAAAATAATAATAATTTTATATTCCCTCTTATCTAAGGCTCCTAGCTCCAGATCTTCATATGTAAGTACATATACATGAGTAACTGCAGAAACCAGCAACTAGAGATGTGGGAGGAAGAACAGAATGGCAGACTACAAGAGAATTAATCACAGTAAGTGGAAAAAATGGGTGGTGCTCTTATTACTGGGGTTAGACTGAATATAGAAGTAGTAAAAATAACAGAAAAGTTGTCTGAAAAGCCATAAGAAACATACTATTAGCTATTTACCTAAAAAGATCAACAATACATGTAAGTCAGTATAAAGGCATACATACATAGCTTAAATAAAATTTCTTATCTGGACTGGAAATGTTCCCACTAGGACCTAAAGACCACAAAAGCAAACAAACAACAAAAAATCACAAATAGTAGACATGAGAAGCCCTCTCTTCAGTTATTTGGGACTGTCAAAGAGACTTCCAAACTATGCAGACTATTGCTATTGGGAAAGTAAATCCTTATTGTTGAAGGTACCATAGAGTTCAGAGGCTTATGAACAGGGCTTGACCTAATTACCCCATCCCTGAGTAAGGATTAGATTTCCTGGTACCAGAAGGGGTCATATAAGCTCTCACAGAAGGAATACAATCAACAGTCCTATCCAGCAATGACACCTATAAATCATCATAATGAGCACCATGGCAATATAACCTTAAAGGTGAAGTAGTGGCATACATAACTTGGCAGTAACCAATAACTCTCTGATTGTACTTAAGACCCATAAAGCCTTGATTGCCTAAATATGAATGAGCTAAAAATGACAACAATAGGTTCAGGAGACTTGAACTCTACATAGAGAACTACAGGCAACTACAAAATTTTGAGTGTGGGAGAAATAGTCTTCTCTAGAGAAGGTTATCACTAACCAATTGCTTATATAATACCAAAGGGTCAGCCCTGAGAACATACAAACAGGTGCATTATATAGACTAAGTAGGTTATAGCTATCTATACAACAAAAATTGATGATAAAAGATCATAAATTTGAAATTGAGCAAAAAGGAGTATATGAGAGGGTTTGGAGGGAGGAAAAAAAGTGGGAAATCATATATAATAATCTCAAAAAGAAAAGAAAAAGCAGAAATATGCTTCTCACAATTTGGGAAGTAGAAAATCCAGTATTATCCAGGTGAGTTTCTTTCTGATGAATGACTTTTATACAGGGGTATCTTACTATATAATTACTTGATAAATTCTTTACATATATATCTGCACAAAAGAAAGATAATGGTGGAAAATATTAGCTACTTCTTATATTACTTTTCTTTATATTGAAGATAGAATAGTACCCCATACTGTATAAGTTTTAAAGTAATACTCTGGCTTATAATCAGCTCTGAGATCAAAACATTGTGTCTGGGAGTGACATTTCTAAATAAAATCCCCACACACTGCAAATAGCACAGGGGGCAGACAGAGACTGGAATGAGAAGATTAAATGGGAAGGAAGATGAAAGTGCTAGGTAAAGAGGAAATATGGGAAGGCACATGTGTCTAAGCTAGATGGTGTCCAAGTTGTGAGAGGTAAAGAGGACACCAGTCCCCACCCATAGCCTAGAAGTTATTTTAAACTGATTACTGCTTACAAAAGAAAATTATTCTTTTTCCATTGGAGGATCACTGAATATACAAACAGCATACAAGAGAAGGGTTTAAGCCTAGCAGTAGATGGCCAACAATAAACAAAGTCATTAGGTTGTTATTTTGTTTATTTTGTCTCAAAATACTTTTCTGGGTCACCTTCTTTATCTTTGTCTTCCTCTTTCTCTTCTTCCACTTCCTCCCTTACAGTTCTTCTATTTATATAATATCTTTTTTAAGTTTTATGCTTTTACGGAATTTGTGTATGTGTGTTTCTGTGTCTATATGTGTTTCTAGTGCTTTTTCATTGACTCATTTTTTTCCTGTTCATATGTTTGCTTTGTCTTATTAAATTTTGTTTGTTTTTATTTTATTGCTTTTAATTTACAGTTATTTTTACATGCCTGTTTTTAAATGAAAGAAAGCAAAAAATGTGAATTTTTATGGTTGAGGTGGTGGGGAGGATCTAAGATGAGTGGGAGGTAGGAAAAACCATATTCCGAATATTTTACATAAAATATTTAAATAAATAAGAATTATACCCAAAAGAAACTGATCACAGGTAATATTATGCTAGGGTAACTATAGTATGTCCAAAGCTGAGTAGCAATATCTGAGACTTTAATCTGTAAAATTATCAAGGTAGTCACTAAATAAATAAATATGTAAGTAATAATAGCAATTTCCAGATCAGGAACAACACTTAGAATTGGCATGACACACTATCTAAATTACATAATTTCCTGCTGGGCAGTGGTGGTGCAAACTTTTAATCCCAGCACTAGGGAGGGAGAGGCAGACAGATCTGTGAGTTCAAAGCCAGAATGTTCTACAAAAACTAGTTCCAGGACAGGCTCCAAAGCAGCACAGAGAAACCCTGTCTCAAAAAAAAAA
>NC_022026.1:26479692-26490126 GCF_000317375.1 Microtus ochrogaster
CTCACACACACACACACACACTGCTAAATCTTTTTAGTATTATCTGCATATAAATGTCCTTAGGACTGACAATTTCACATCGAATAAACACCTATCAGGATGCTTGTCCCTGGGGAAGACTGAATCTCCTTCTCCCAACATACATTGATTGCCTGTAGTGAGGTCTTATGAAACATCCCTCATCATGTTGCCATGTAAACTGATTGTGTCATCATACAGTTCTTGTTTAGGCAATTAAACTATTAAGATTATAAAGATGCTTGCTCAATCATACCACAAGGACACTTGCTCAACAACGTTCATAGTAGCGGAGGGGAGATGAGAACATGTGGGAGCAGGATGGTCTAGAGGGAGAGGGACAGAGTGGGAGAGCAATGCAGACGCCATCTTGATAGAGAGAGCCACTATAGGGTTGGGAAGAAACTTGATGCTAGAGAAATTTCTACAAATCCTCAAGGATGACCCCAGGTAAGATTCCAAGTAATGGTATAGAAGGTGCCTGAACTGGTCTTTCCCTGTAATCAGATTGGTGAATATCCCAACTATTATCATAGAGCCTTTATGTAGTAACTGATGGAACCAGATGCAGATATCCACAAAGAAGCACCAAGACAAGCTCCAGTAATCCAATTGAAGAGCGAGAGGAGTGAATATATGAGCAAGGAAAGTCAAGATCATGATGGAGAAGTCTACAGGCAGTTGAACCAAGCTTGTGGAAACTCATGAATGCTAGACCAACAGCTTTGGAGCCTCCATGGGACAGAACTAGGCCATCCATATGTGGGAGACAGTGGTGAAACTTGGACTACCTGAGAGGCCTCTGGCAGTGGGACCAAGATCTACCCTTGATACAAGAGCTGGCTTGTTGGAGCCCATTCCCTATGGTGGGATGCCATACTCAACCTTAATGCAGTGGGGAGAGGCTTGGTCCTGTCCCAACTTAATGTGACAGACTTTGTTGACTTCCATCTTACCTGTTAGGATGAATGGAAGGAGCTTGGTCTGGGGAGAACATGAAGGTGGACGGGAGGAAGAGTGGTGGTATGTAGATCTGTAGTTGGAATATAAAGTGAAATTTAAATAAACAAATAATAAGTAAATAAATAAGATTATGTGAATGCAAATTCCAATAGTCACCCTTTATTTTTAAAAGGAATCCTTTAAAATTTCTGTAATTGAAAATTTATCTGCAAAACTACCATTTAGACACTGTGGAGAAACTCTGACTACAAGAGACTTTTATTCCTTTTGTCCTGGTCCAGATATAAACCTTTTTATTGGTCCTCTATTTTCCCTTGTTTCCTTCCTCTGATGATCTATAGCTCCCTACTGTTTCTGCTAGATCATTTTGGTATACACTCCTGGCAGTGGGACTACTCACTGTCATCTTGAATCTACTCTTTGCCACCTTCCTTGCACAGACCCACACTGTCTCTCTTGCCTCCACTTCTCCCCTTCCCTCAGTCTTCCTTGGAAGTCTCTCAATTATTTTTCAAAAGTTTCTTCAGGAATTCAGGATGACAATGGTATGATCCATCTCAAGTGATTACATTAAAACTCCTGCTAAGTGACCAGAGAATCCCCTTCTATAGAGAATGTCCTCTTCAATTGATCTAGAAGTACCCACTCCAACAAAGACCCTCCTCAGCTGGAAACAGCTATGATGATCCTAACATGCATTTTCTATATCTGCTTCTAGTTTGGAATGATAGTTTTTGTTAAACGACTATACTTCACTGCTTCCCTTATGGCCAGAAGATCAGGACTCCAAGAGGAAATGTGCTGATCCCTTTTAAAAACATTTTTTCTGGTCCTTATAAGAAGTCACAGACATTTTTTTCACAGCCATTCTCTCATCCATCTGCATGGTCATATGGGTTAACAATCCAAATCACTGAAATTAGGCCCCTCCACCATGTGCCTGCCAATAAACATGACCCTGCCTGTCTAATGTTAAAAACAAAAGTTAAAATAGCTGAAAGGAATAATCACTAAAGGGATTAAATAATAAATTTGTTGTGAGAAATAAAAATATCACAAAACTTGATGACAAATCAAGAAATACTGTGTCAGCTAAAACACAGAGATAAAAAAAGTAGAGGAAATAGAGCCTCATAAAATGTGAGGCTCCATTAGGATACCAGGATATGTACAATGAGAGAACAAAAACAAAAGATAAACATAAAAAGGGGAAAGCACTTAAAGAAACAATAGGTGAATTCTTCACAAATTCATTTTAAAACAATACCCCGCTTAGCAAGGAACATCAACAAATAATATAATTAGTAAAATGCTGTTACTCAAAGATGAAAAAGAATCTTGAAATAGCAAGGCAACCCTAATAAAATTAACAGCTAACATCAGAAACTACAAAGTCATAAAGAAACATTCTTAGTATTTAAAGAAAAAAGTCAGCCAAATAACTTACAAACAGCAAAATTATCCTTAAAAGCCAATATGACAGTCTCAGATGAATAGAAGCAGTTGCTGCTGTTGTCATACCTACTTTACAGGAAACAGTAAAGATAGTTCTTCAGCAGTAAGCAAATGATGCCAGATAGTGATTCAAACTCACCTGAACAAAAAGCACATATGTGTTTGAATACTATTGTTTATAAGACACAGACTATTAAATCTTTGTTATGAAGATGGAGCTTTAATATAGTAACTAAAATGAGCAAAGTACAAAGAGATAAATAATAGAATATATCACTTATATGTAGAATTTAAGAAAGTTGAATTCATGGAAATAGAGTAGCATAGAAGTTATAAGAAGCTGTGGAAAGAGTGGCAAAAAAAAAAGGCAGGGATAGACCTCCATCAATGCGGACAAAGTTTTAGTTAGAAGGATTAAGTTCTGGTATTCTATTACACAAAATCATGAGTATGATTAATAATAACATGCTGTCAGTTTCAAAATAGCTATAAGGAAGAAATTTAAATCAGTTTAGTTGATAGATATCCTATTTAGTGTGATTTCATCATTTTATAATATATCGAGGTATCATATTGTATCACATAATTACTTGTTATAAATATAATAATAACATATAAATGATATATTACTGTGTCCTCAACATAAAAATATGTCTTATATAATGTACACATAGATAATTTTTCAAAAAAAAAACAAAAGGTAGGTATACAGAGTAACATATTTTAAATAATAATGGCATTTTGAGTTTGTAATATTAGTACACATAAGCAAGCAATTTGTACTATTGAAACGGTAAAATGAATAGAGTATACAGAGTAACACTTCTCTGTATTACTAGAAGTAAGCAGGTATGAATTTGAAGTAATATTAATCTCAGAATGCTGGAAAAATGCTCTTATTAAGAGAAATCTTTGTGACCCTGGACATGACTAAAAATCTCTAGATATAACAACAAAACCATGAAAACTAAATGAAAATGTATTTAAATCTAAATTTATCAATTTTAAAATTTTGTGTCTAAAAATGCTATCAGAAAAATGGAGAAGAGTTAGATTTGTTGGTGCATTTGTGTGATAGAGGCAGGAGGTCATGACTTTGAGGTCAGTAAGGAATATATAGTGAGATGCTCTCAAAATCAAAACAAAACAAAACAAAAAAAAACTAAGAAAAGGGAGAGAGCAGTAGAAAATCAACAAATGAGAGAAAATAATTTAAAGCATATGTCCAAATAGAGACTTGTATCAAGAATATATAATTTAGCTAGGCGGTGGTGGCACACGCCTTTAATCCCAGCACTCAGGAGGCAGAGGCAGAGGCAGAGGCAGGCAAATCTCTTTGAATTTGAGGCCAGCCTGGTCTACAAGACCTAGTTCTAGAACAGGCTACAAACCTACAGAGAAACTCTGTCTCGAAAAAAAATGAATATATAACTTAACAATAAAAAAAATCTTTATCCAGGTAAAAATACACAAAAGATTAAAGAGTAGATACATAGATGTTTATAATAACATTGTTTAAAAGCTTCAAATACTTGAAACTTCATGAACAAATAAAGAAAATGTAGTACGTTGATATGATAGGGTATCATTCAACAATAAAAAGAATATCACACATACTACAAAATGTATTTAAGTCATGAAAACAGGCTGAAAGAAGTTATTCATCAAATATGTTATATAATTCCAATCATGTATAATTAAAATGTGAAAATTCAATATAAAGGAAATTGATTAGTGATTATTTAGACACATAAGAATGCACTAAATGATGCTTTCTAAAGGCCATGGTATTTCTTTTTTATATGATAAATACTTCCTGAATTTTGGGGGATGATGGTGGTGCACATGTATACATACTTAAATAATTCAAATGTGTACTTTAAATAGATGAATTCTATCATTTGCATGCAATATTTTAAAAGCTATTTTCACAAAAATAACTAATTATAACAAAATTACATGGATATGGTACGCACAAATGAGGTATTTTATTATCATTACAAAACTATTAATCAATAAGTAAAGCCAATTAAATACTAATACGTAAAACCTCTAGAGATAAGAGTCCTAAAAATGAGTTAGAGCCTGATTTCAGTGAGTAAGTATCTTAATTTCAATAGTTAGCCAATGTTAGTAGCTAAACCAAAGGTACGAAATGACTTAGAAGTATATTGCTTGTGAACACTCAAAGGGCCAGAGCTAATGTAAACAAATGAGAGAAGAAATCAAGATTGAGGAAATTACAGAAATTTACATGGGGTCTACACAAGTTTTTTTTAAGCTACTGATTCTCTACCCTGGCTGCATATCGAGATTATCAGGGGACCTTTTAAGTTAGTAAGCCTGGGAGGTGGGGCCTGAATCTTGGCATTTTTAACATTTCCTGTAGGAGAATAAGGGATTGCCAAAATGGAAAACTACTAGTCTAGGCCAATTGAAACTGGATATGGCCAAAACAGAAAGAACCAAGGGAGATTTTTCCACCTGGAGAATTGATCTAATTAGGACTTTAGGTAAACTTTGGGGGCTGTACGGAGCCAAACACCTGGGCAAAGCAGGTCGAGTTAATTGTCAAGTCTAACTCCTGCACTCTAGCCCTGCCTTTCCCAATTTGATTTGTGCACAAAAGGGAAAGCTTTCTTTCATATTGCAATGAGACATTACCAGATCCCAGGTCAGACTCCACATCAGTGCCCTTTGCTGTGCCCCACAGCCTTGCTGCTTTACAGTCTGAAATTAGGTTTAAGAGGCAGGCAATTCTTAAATGGGCTATTAATGCATTCAGTCCTATTCCCCAATTCTTCTTCCAAACTTGCCTGAGGGCTTCAAATCTTTATCTTAAATACTGCTCTTTCAAAGCTACATTACATAATCAGTTCAGCAATAAACCTTTCAAGTTATATGGCTTTTAGTCAAAGCAAATCTTTTGGCCTGGTTTTCTTGCCAAGACTCATGACTCCTGCCTGTCTCATCCAATGAGCACAGTAATAAATCTCCTTTGCTAAATGCCAACAGCATGCTAGGCACTGTAAGGCACTTGGGACTTGGGAGATGGAGAAGAAGTTGTAGCGTGAGTCTAGTGTCTTGTTTACTTTATCCTGCCCTTTCACCCTTTTGAAGATGTTAAAACACCACTTACTTATAGCTAACTATCTCCAGTGTCTACAATTGCTGTTTTTGAATGCAAATTTGTTCCACATTATTTATCATCAAGCTGAAATTCTCTCTTTTATTGCTCAATCTCCTTGTTCCCTGCTTTCCCTGCTCATAGAGATATATGTTCAGTGTTATACGTATATGTTGGTACCTATTGAAAGTTATCCAATTCTTTGGTTAGCTTTTTAAAATCTGTTTGTGTGACATCTTTGCTACTTTACTTGCTTTTTCCCAGAGTACATAAAACCCTCTCGGTTACAATTGCTTCTACCAGTCCCATTAATACTTAGTTCTTACATTTACACAGCAGACTGTGATAAACAAATAGGAACATGTTTTCTTGTCATGACCACATTAATTTTTTTGCCCTAAAACAAGCAAAGGGTTATAGAAAGTCTTAAATTCTGCCTTAGCCAACAGCAGTGCTCCAGGATAGGGATAGGCAAGAAGCAGACCTAACTTTGAACATTTTTACTTCGTAGGCTAAGGTATTTCATGTCACTTTTTTTTTTTTATTGTTTGCTTCTGTCGGGATGTATTGTTAGAAAATTCCTCATGGAAGATTCAGAGGAATTAGCACTGAGATTTCAGAATGTCTTGAGCCCACTGCACAGAGTCACACTTCAAAGATGAGTCATAAATGATTGTCCCATTGTCTCAAGTACACAGGATGCAGATAACAAAGAACTAGACATAACTGTTAGACTCTACTGAAAAAGGGCTGAAGTAGTTTAGAAATTCAAAAGAGATACAAAGATTCCATTATCATCTTTTCAATTTCATAATTCCCCATGGTTTTTATTTTCTGTAATAATCATCTCTGATTCATCACTTTCTCATTTCTAATGTTAATTCAATGATTTGAGTTCCTGATCATATCCATTTGGTCATAAGTACAGATTACATTTATAGGACTTTGTATATAGGAATGTATAGGAGTGTAGGTTTAACTACTAACTCTGGGTAAACTTTTGTAAACAATTTACCTTCCTCAGCCACAATTTGCTCATATATAGCTGAGTCTCAATAATAAAGACTTTTGTTTGGGTCTAAGGGCCTAGAAAATATTAACAGTCAATACTTATCTAGAACTTTGTATGTGCCTGGACACTGAGACATGAGTCATTGCACTTAATCTTCATGACATCCCTATAATTTAGGGCATTATTTCTCTTCAACAAATAGTGCAATTGAGATATAGCATGACTCAGAAACTTGCACAAGATGTGTAGCTAGTAATTGATAGCACCATGTTCAGAACCAAAGCAGACCAACTGCAGAGCCTTCTCTCTTAAGTGTTACTCTATGCCTGGAAACATTGGACTTGGCTTAAGTGGATCAAATGCTAACTTAAAACTCCCAAAAACTGAACTTCTGGGCCTGTCCAAAGATTTGGAGGCCAAAAAAACACTGTTCAGGGTTCCCTAACTGATTATAGAAACATTTCTTCTTCACCTTTGTGTCTAATAACTTAGGACTGAGAAGGGAGAAGCGTTTTGCAATTATCTGGCAGTGGAGTTTGATCTGTAAGAATTACCAAAATGTACTTTGCTCTCAACACAGCTACTGCCACCAATTTGGTACTGCAAGAGCCAAAATCATTCTCTGGCCTGGAAAGCAGTCAGTATCCCCTCTAGCCCTCACTGTAGTAATTGCGATAACTGATACTTGCTTAAAGTTGAAAATGTGTTTAGGTGGATGGAAACCTCTGTGATTGATGAAGACCTTGGGTACAGGCTTGTAGTGTGGCCTTGTATAATCCATTCCTAAGCATGCCAAGAAGCTCCCTGGAAGGGCTCCCTCTGCAGGCAACCAAGTATAGCCAGGTGCCAGTTGTGTTTTCAAAACTCTATTCCATAGAACAATCTCTAGGGCATAAAGTGTTGATTCCTATCCCTAACAACCTAAAGCCTGCTAGTACAGAATGCAGGAATGCAGGGATATTGATGGCAAGTACTAGATAGCTTAGGATCATATAGAGTCTTCATTAGGTCTGGCCCAACTAAACCTGCTACTTATAGATTTGAGAGGGAATCTTGAGAAAAACAAAAACAAAAAACAAAAAAAACTTTTCTTCTATGAGCTTCAGTTTCCTTGTCTGTACAACAAGGATACTGGACTAGGTCAGTCATTGTGTCATTATTATGGACAGTAATTACTTAAAATGCAATTATAAAATAACAAAGACAAATACATACAGCAAAATAAAACATAATGGGATGCTTGAGAATAAGGAAGAATTCAATAGGCCAAGCAAAGGACGGATAAACAAACCCATTTCAGTCTCCCGTGGGCTCTGGGATGAAAACACTAACTGACTACTAAGTTTTGAGGAGAATCAGAATTGTATTCCATTCCTCCCAATCCTTAACTCTAAGGACAAAAATGCAAGAGGAGGCTGGAAAGGCAGTATCTTCATTCAGTTCCCAGTACGTTGGATTCCTAACTTCTATAGCTCAAGGTCCAAGGAACCCAACACTCTTCTGGTCTCTCTAAACACATGTACACATCACAGACACACACACATGAACAGTCTAGTGAGTTGTCACAACTGTCTTTTATTCTTGGGCTACTAAGGATGAACTATATGTCTTCTTGCAATTAAGTAGTCAAACCTTAGTTATTGTTCATGGAAAAAATGAATAAAAAGCAAATTAAAATGATGGGACATACTTTTCCAATAAGTCTATACCTCTTTAAAATTGGCTTGTAATTTAGGAAGTGTGTAGAGTATTGCTTAAGGTCTAGTCACTATATGAGAGTGGCCAATGTAATAAGGATATGGAATATTGGTCAAGACAGAAACAGCGCTATAGCTTTTTTTCTTTTCTTTGAGCTTAGAAGCACAATAATAGATCTTCCAACAATTTGCCCTTGCATTTTGTCCTAGCAGGAAAACAGACAATGCATACAAATTAGGAGAAATCAATGAGTGTTTATTAAAAAGACTATTTGCAAATCTGTATCTTCAAGCCATGAGATCTAAAAAAACCGAACAAGAGAGTTACTGAAATTTGGAGAGCAAGAGGGCTGCTTTGACAGCAATGTTGGGTTTTGAGTTGAGAGTCATAGCTAACTATAGCTGACACTGCAGAAAAGGGACATCAAGACCTCAACTTTCTTCTCTATATTTTGTCATTGTTTTATTTTGACAGAGGTTAGTATAAGTAAACCCAACTGGAATCCAGGGGTACTGAATCTTATTATGCTACAAAGATGCATCCTAAGACAGAAGGGGGGAGAATAAATAGTGGGCTCAAAGAGGAAAAGGAAAGCTAGCCATCTCTGCTGGTGAATGCAGCTCCCTGTGCAGCCTTACCCCACAAGCAAATATGTGCTAGTTTGCATTGCCTTTACTAACATTCTTTCAGATCTAAATGCTCTGACTTCATTTTTGAGTCTCCAGAGTAAAACTTTACAGTTTCCAAAGCTTCCAGTATAAGATATTCCTAGGCATCTTTGTCTCCAGAGATCCACTATTCCAAAACTGTCTAGGAATATTTGTCCTTAATCTCCAATGACCCTCCTTCCCTTTATGTTGCAGGTAACATAAATGCTTCTGATTTAGGGCAGATTTGGGGCCTCCTGCTTCTCTGTCCATCATAAGGCAAGATGTTGATACACTACAAATAATGATAAAAGATGGGTGAAAACACAACAAGAGCATTACTCACTGACCAAACCAAAAAAGCCGAGTTGGAGACAGTTGCAAAATTGGAGAAATAGAAGGATTCTAAGTTAGAGGCAAATCTGGTTGTCGTTTACTAATATGGTCATCTAAAGACCAATGTTGACCTCATTCATGATTCACCAAAGACATAGATGTCCACTTTCCATTTTATTAACACTCGTCTCTCTGGAAACTTCTCTACATATGACAAACAGGTGATGCAGGGGTAATCAAATGAAACATGACATCAAACTGTCAATACAGGCCAGTTTTTGTTCTTTGTCTTTTAATTTATTAATCTATTGGGCATAACTGTACAAAAATCCCTGTATTTCTTCCAAAAGTAGCTCCCGAGATTCCTTTAAGATTCCAAATGAAAAATGGGTTCACTCTACAATTCTGGACAGGTATGGTGGTACAAATATTAATCTTAACTCTCAGGAAGCAGAAATAGGCAAGTCTCTGGTCTATAGAGCAAGTTCCAGATTATTAGGAGGTTTATAGTTGGATGCTGTCTCCAAAACAAACACATAAAACAATAACAATGAATGAGAAGTTCTTTTTCAATGGTGTGTATCCATGAGTAGCAGAGGGGTTAATACATGTATTTGTAATAGACCTTTAGCTGAACACTGTGTGAACCAACATAAATGACTGCATGTGAGAAAGTAAAGGGGAAAATATAAGAACATGTGAAAAGGTATGAGTGAAAATAAATATATTAATAAATAAAAAAATAAATAGGGGATATATAAAAGTGTCTTGGTATTTATGTAAGAACTAACATGATTATTTAGAAATTGCATGAGAGAATCTGGGGAGTAAATATAAATATCAGCAAGTGTGTGAGATTACCGTTTTGTGAGAGAATGAGCATATTAATAGTATGCAGATATAAATGGGTGTAAATGGGAAACATACAGGCTGGATCTTCTAAAATCATCATTTTACAAGCGCATGACACTTTAAAATTGGAAATTTCTTATTTTCAGCTTTCCGAAATATAAGAAACGTGTATGCATAGATAAGCATATGTATGTGTTCAAGCAGATGTTTCGTGTGAATGAGCTGTGTGAAATCAAGCATATGCATGTTTGTAGAACCTGTGTAAATATTAGTCTACATGTGAGTTCATATGTATGCATGTGTGTGTGTGTGTGTGTGTGTGTGTG
>NC_022026.1:26490226-26493600 GCF_000317375.1 Microtus ochrogaster
GAGAGAGAGAGAGAGAGAGAGAGAGAGAGAGAGAGAGAGAGAGAGAGAGAGAGAGAGAATCTAGTCTTTGGTCTTTCTGCTAGTGAATACATGCAGTCCTTCAACTCATAACTTTCCCAGCAAACAAGCCTTCCAAGCTGAAATTTTCCACACAGGCTTTTCCACCCCAAAGGAGGCTTTATTTATTTTTTCTTTTTGCTCTGAGCCTTACGCCTAGCCATTCTGGACTGAGAAGAGGAGTAAGTGCCCAGCTCTACTCAGAGAATAATTGGGAACATTTTGCTACACACAGAAAACTGGAAAATGACTGGCGTGTGGGGCTGAAACAGTGCAGGTTGTAGCCGGCAAGACAAAGGGCCCCTCGGCTACTTTATTTCTTCTCTTTAAAAGTAGCCCCTAAGTGACTGAAATATCGCTCGCCACCACAAGCAGTATGAAATTTCACCACCAGTTGGAGTTACGTAACTGTCTCTATGGCAACCAAAGCCCATAAACATGCAGTATCATTGTTGGCCTGTTACATAGCAGTGGTTTTAATGCCCCCACCATTCTTCCCCTTCAGTCCTTTCCAGGTTGTTTTCCACTTTTATCCCCTTCCTTCTAATTTCCTTTCCTGTCAAAGGTAAGAAAATTAAATATAGAACAAAATGAGTGAAAACTGGAGCTTTTTAAGCAATGGGTGCGCATGAGGTGAGTCCTCTGAAGTGCAGGGAAGGTGATCAGCTTGCCTGCAGGCCAACTAACACGAGGGAAATTACTGCCTCCCACCACTGTAACACAAACCACAGACACGTATTCTGTGGTAGCTTCAATAGAAGGAAAACCAGACAAGCTGAAAAGAAAGCAGACAGGGGGCCAAGAGAAACCCAGAAAAATTTGAACTTCTGTGAGTTCTTGCTTTTAGTATTTCTAGAACTTTTGGAGTAACAAGTTGGGGAACATATTGGTAACAGGTGTTTCTGATCTTGACAGAATGGAGATTGGGGAAGTGGGAATGAAACCTTCCACAGCAATATCTCTGCTTTCTCCACATCTTGGGAATACATTGTTTTCCTCACCCAGATCAAAAGACAGGCTTAATCAAATGGTGCAACATGGGGCACTGAGGTTTGTAAATATCGATTCGTAGAGCCTTCTCTTCTCAGCTGTTACAGAGAGTAAACAATATCTTTAGATTTCTCGTTAGCTGGGAAAGTGTTCTTCAATCCCCTGCTCTGATATTTACCTCAGACATAATCCATTTCAACCATGAATTACTTAGAAATAAACTATTTGACTCTTCGTGAAGTCTCTACAGATCTTTCCTCTGACCCTGGGACTCACTAGATGCTCGCTATTTTCTCCTGAGAAGCCCTCCAAATACCATAACACCCCTGAGACTTCATAATTTCTAGTCAAACAGCATCATTTCTTTCACTCATTCCTCATGAGCCTTGGCATCTGATTTTTATTCTGATCACTTCCTTGTGTTCAAGTTCATGGTTTATTATCTCCCCATTAAAGTTTGAGCCTCAGAGATTGACACAGTCTTCCCAGCTTAGGTCTAGCCAATTAGTTATGTAGTAAATTCCAGGAATTGGACTGTAGTCCAGGGTTGGAGAAACGAAACATAGAAAAGAGAGAGGGTGGTGAAAGAACATTGATTTTTCTAGATTCGATTTCTGTAATTGTGAAAAACAAAACAAAACCAAAAACTTGGCATTGGAGGCTTTTGCCTTGACTTCAATGCTTATCTGCTTACTCCCATTTCCACACCCATCACTACCTGAACCCTGGCATGGCTTCTGCATGTGTGATAAGCATAGATATAGCATCCACAGTAGCCTGCTTTGTTTCTGCCTTGATGCCCAGAAATAATAGTCTTGCTAAGAGTTCAGTATAGCTAATTTTGATGTCCACATATATGTTAATCCTTATAAAAGCAGAACTGGCCCACAGCTTTTTTGGGGGGGGAGGGGTGGTTCTGTGATTACTTTGAAATTACCCTTATAACTGAGACAGTGTCAAAAACAGCAGCTAGTGTCAAGTGTCATATGTAATTAAAAAATGAAAGGATCTATTAGTTAAGCTTTCAGTCCTGTCCACTGTTTTTGACAGTAGTGTTTCCAGTTTCTTCATATAAAGGGCAAAAGAATATATAAAAATTTAACTTCAATCTCTACTTACATGGATAAACACATTGACTTTATATATAGCCTATGTTTGTGTTGAGAGATTTTGAATGGTGGCGAATATCACAGAGGGTTTTTTTTTTTAACCAGAAGCAAACTTTATTCCAGAAACCAGATCCCAGGAAAACCAGAAGCAAACTTAAAAATAAAAAAGGAAAAATTAGAAAACCACCGCAGGGCACAGAAGATTATCAGTTAACTGAGACCACAGCAAGAGATAGTGTTTGTTAGGCTGTGGCCAAAGGCCGGTTTCTGTACTCACTTTTTATAGTACGGGCACCAAGTATTAGGTCTGAACAAAGAAATTTTTAGGATCTTGCCCTGACCAAAGTCCTCTTCAAACCTACTCTCCATCAATCCACTCTTTTGGTTCAGGATAATTTTTCTTCAGAGTTCTGTGTATATGTGCAAATGTGTGGATGCTTGTGAAGAAGAGCAAATATGAGCTTCACCTGAGTCTTAGGTACCTTATTTTCAAAATAGAGACAATGTTCTCTTCCCATGCTGAATCTATCAAGATGGTGAGAAGAGGTTTAAAAATAAAAAGTGTGTGTGGATATGGCAGTGCAATATATTATACAAATGCTTGGGAGCCAATGGAAGAAAGTTCACTTTGTCTTTGAAGCCAAATTGGGTTATAGATACACTGTTTTAGAAATTGAAAAAACATTCAATTAACAATAAAATTTCACATAAATATAAATAATTAGATATATTCATTAGCAATTCAAAGTTATACCATGCCAATGAGAAAGAAAACCTTGGTAAAATGGAGCATAGAAGTTTGAAAAGGCCACTTCTTCAGATATCTAAAGAGTTGAGAAATGAAGAGTCTGTGTGTGTCTAGCTGCAAAATTTCCATGTGTCAGGGGATCTGGAAGTATGAAGACACCTCATACTTAGTTGGTATCTACAAAACAGACCTAATGAAAATCCAGAGAACTTGAGGATGTTCCTGAGAATATTCAGTGTCATCAGTTTCCACAAGAATACAGTTGAGCCAATCAAGGGTTGATTGATAAGGAAACTATTGTTTTTTGAACATTTAAACAATATGCTTCAAATGGCCAAAAGACACCTAAGGTCATGCTCAACTTCCTTAGCGATCAGGGAAATGCAAATCAAGACAACTTTAAGATACCATCTTACACATGTCAGAATGGCTAAAATGAAAAACACCAATGATAGCCTTTGCTGGAGAGG
>NC_022026.1:26494594-26509922 GCF_000317375.1 Microtus ochrogaster
AAAAAAAACAATATGCTTATGATGATGTTACATAATTTCATACATGTTGATCTAATTTAATTCTAATAATTTATACACCACTCTTTTCATGCCCCCTATTAAGGTAGGGAACATCATTTCAATTTATGGAGAGAACAATGTTGATATCAGACTGATGTATTCCAGTTATCCTAGCTATAAATGAAAATACTCATATTTGGTCTTTAGAGTATCTTTAATAAGACTGCCTTCTAATCAAGGTGAATAGAGTCTATCCTTCACAATTAAGATATGCCACCAGGTGGTGGTGGCACATGTATTTAATCACAGCGCTCAGGAGGTAGAAGCAGGCTGATCCCTGTGAATTCAAGGCCAGCCTGCTATACAAGAGCTAGTTCCATGACAGCCAGAGCTGTCAAACAGAGAAAGCCCGTATCAAAAACAAAAAGCAGGGGAGGGGGCAGAAGTGATGGCTTATAGAATTGTACTGTTAAGCATGGAGAGGTTGATTCTGATATGGCAGTGGGGGAAAATAATATCCCCTGGAACAAAATAGTTTACCCTGGAATATCAAGAAGATGAAAATAGTTAAAAGTTTCCCCACTAATGTACCCTAGAGAATTGGTAACACCCTTACTTTATTATTAACTCAGTGTTTTTTTTTTTGTCAGACAAATCCTTTACTACTATGTTTCAATTTTCTTAGCCGTAAAAGTAGTTGTAGTGAAGGCTAAATGATAGAATTTAATATCCTGCTTAAGACATAATTGAAATATAATAAATGACAGGTTAGAGGAGGGTAATACTAGCTACCTTTTTATTAAAATAATACCTGAATTTGTCACTCTTTATATCTTACCAATAAATGATAGTTCTCTTCACTGATCAGCACAACATACTACTATAGAGTTCCACCAACTTTAAAGGCCCAGCAAAATAGACTCAAGGAAACAAAATCACTCCATTAAGCCAGCTTTGGCTAAACGCTTCTTCATATATATATATATATATATATATATATGTATATGTATATATATATAAATGGATGTTACAGGTTCTGGCTCTTTCTGTTATCTACCATTTGGGGTATAAGGATAATTACGGAGCCATAATTAACCCCAGCAGAAAAATAGTACTGGGGTAGAGAGGATTATGATACATAGTATGTGTTAATACATTCAGCTCAAATGAAATCTGTGTTGTTTAAAGCCTGATATATTTTCCAGGAAAGAGGCCTCCATTACCAAGCTAATTTGCAAAGTTTCATACAGTCATTGTTGAAAATTCTACCACTTAGATGTCAATGATGTCAATAGGCCCAAATTATTCTTGTGACTCAGTCCACAGTAGTTTTTAACTGCCATTATTGGACCTTGCATTATGCCCAATTATTGAGGAAATTGTGGCAAATAAACTAGATCTAGTGCTTGTACTCATAAGGCTTTTAGTATAATAGTTATGTTCTACAATTAGCCACTCAAAGTGACTCATGGGCAATTTCCTGCATCTCTGTGTTCAGTTCCCTTATCAGTGAAAAGGTATAAGGCAGTACACATGAGAGTTCCACTATGGACCTACAGTACCACACTTTTCGTTAAAGGCCGGATCTATGCTCAATGAATTAGAAAAACTACCTCCTACCTTCTTAGATACTCACCTTTGCCAAGGCTAAACAGTATGCCCTAGGTTATGTAGACAAATTCAAGCCATGTCCTGAGCTTCCTCTCAAAATCAACTTTACATTTGTAGCACAAATAAAATAAATCTGCTAGATAATATTTGCTTAATCACATTCTGTTCCCAAATAGACATTAAACAAACAAGATGAAAAGAGAGACATTGTTAATGCTTTTAATAACCCAATAATATTTAAATAAGTCAATAATTGTCTTATTAAATCAAAATGAAGAGCAGAAAAGTAAACTTTCCTGGAGCTCTCTCTACATTAGCTGTGGAGTCCTTTGGTGCAGAAAGAGAATTGTTCCATTGACTATGCAAGTCAGGTTGAGTTGAGAGGAGCAATGAGTAAAGAACACCAAAGTTGTTGCTTGATAAAATCTGTTTGGAATAGGCAAAGGAATTCAGTGTATCAGAAGTGGTAATGAAAACTGCAAACCTCTTGTATGTATAGGAAGATGTACGAATAATCTTTTTTTGATTCTTTTTTTTTATTGAGAAAAGGAAAAAAAAGTTTCTGCCTCCTCCCAGCCTCCCATTTCCCTTCCCCTCATCCCACCCTTCTCCCCCTCCTCCCACTCCTCTCCCCTTCCCTCTCCAGTCCAAAGAACAGTCAGGGTTCCCTGCCCTGAATCTTTAAACCAATTAAAAATCATTTAATCCTAAAACTTAGACGAGAATCTAAGACTTTCCATGATGCCAACTTGCACACATCCTATTTCAGCTGACTAAGTTGTTTCTGACAGATAACACCACAAACCTACCAAGGCATATGATTGAGATTTAAAGCCGTTCACTGCCCTTCACAAACTAAACGGACAGAATAAAGTTGTACTACTTGTCCACATTACCCTTCCATATCATCTGTAAAATAAACCATTATGCCATACTCTAATAATTTTGTCAGGAGGATTAGCCCCATTGTTATTTGTAAAGAATTTAGAGAAATACTTGTTATAATGTCGACACTGTGCAAATACATTTTAAATAAAATAGGCAGATTTTATTTAATTTTGAACTAGCCTAATACTCCAAAACAACCAGTAAGTAGGAGGAGGGAGTCTTACAGAATCGTACTATGTCTTCTCTGAAGCTTTCACCTTGTCCGCCTCTACTGAAGATCTGGAACACTCATTTCACCTCCAAAACTTCATCACACTTCCACCACTATAATGCTATTCTCCACTTTTTCCAGCCACAAAGAATAAACAGCTGAAAGCACCCTCACACGCATTGCCTTGGCAAATCACCATAACAATTCCTAGATACAGATTCCTTCACATTTTAGAAATGAGAAATCAATTAATCTGTTAAGGTTACTAGTATAACTGCTTGGGCTTAACCTTATGTTACAGTAGTCTTAAGCTACTGAAAATTTGGCCCCACCTTCCTTGTTCCTTGGTAACAGTAGAAATGTAAGCATCTGTTTGGCCATTTCTAGGAATTTCAATTACCATCTGCAAAATTTAAGGTATCTGGCCTTTGTTCTAAATTCCATTTCTAGCCCTAAGTGGAAACCTGTTATTATAAACTATCCAAAAAGAGATGGGAGGGATTATCCCTTAATGAGATAATGTATTTTTTATTCCCAGAAGCCTCTTAGTGAATGCAGATGCTTGTATCCCTTTCTATCAGGAAACAGTGGTGGCTCTGGCATGCAGCTTGCCTCAGAAAAGCTTGACTTTTCCTTTTTTTTATTCCCTTTCTGTTACTGGCCAAAGGCTATATATGCTTTTTCTGGCATTAGCTTTTCACCTTTCTTCTGAAGCTTCCTTATGCCTTTGCCATGTGATTGCTTGTTCTCCTCCACAGTGAAAGACACAGCTTTGTCTCTTCCTCTTCACTCTTTCCTTTCTCCTGGAAGCTACTTGCATGTCCTCTTGTTTCTCTCTTACGAGCTAATGACTTTGTCCTTTGTCTTCATTTTGAGTCAGTTTCTAAATTCTTATGTTAGTGAGACAAAAAACCCTAAAAAGGAAGCTCAATTTTCCTAGTAATGACATCACTTCACTTCTAGCTCAGAATACATTTACTAATGTTCTACGATATCAGAAAAAAACCTCCCTTATATCTGTGCCACAAATCTCTTATCTACTCAATGACTGAGTGTGACAAGATGATTTCAGAATTCTAATAAAGCACACTTGTTTATATTGTACCAGGAATGAGATCCTTCTATGTCACTCCTTGAATTACCCCTGAAGAATTTTCAAGAGTTTGTAGAATATGTTCAGCCTGCTTGCCACCCTTCTGTCTTCTTGCTCTTTTCCTTTATTTGACACCAAGAGGTTAAACTATTATTAAGACAGAAGACTGCATTCTTTAGTTGAAGTGACTGAGCCCATTAAGACCATCAGAGCAGAGAATGTCTGCTTTTAGATCAATGGCTTTGAACTGGAATGTATTCTTCCTTAGTACCCTGGAAATATGTAGATTATAAAAGCATTCTTTTCTAGGGATTTTACTTTACTGGATTATTTGGAAGCAGTAAGAATGATTTTTTTTTTGACAGTGTATTCATGCTGTATATACGAGTCTGGCCTTGAATTCACGATACTTTATCCTTAGCCCCCTAGTTCTGGGACTACAGGCATGGACCCCACATAGGTGGCTTTTACTTTTCTATGTGATGAGCTGAATTATTAATATTATCTAATAGCTCCTATTCTCTTTGATTTGGGGTAATGACTCAATGTTTTTACAGTGAAGAAGTGAATCTACCTCTGAGTGGTCATATGCCATCACCTTCTCTAATAAAGGTTAATCCAGTTGAATTGGTCAATTATCTGACAAAGGGACCACCTCTCAGGAATTAGGGGTTTATATTAAACCATCTTAGAGCTAGGAAGAATAATTTTCCCTTTAATGAGATAATGTATATTTCCTTCCCAGAAACCATTCTCTCTCTCTCTCTCTTTCTCTCTCTCTCTCCTCAGCATCCTTTGCCTTATACTTTGGACTTCATTATTTCTCTAAAGTTCCCCTCCCTATTATGTGTTTGTTTCTCTGCCATATGGCTTATTTCCACAATCACTTGGTTCAAATGGCATGTCTTTTTGTTGTTTGCTTTTGTTTTTCAAGACAGGGTTTCTCTGTGTAACCCTTGGTGTCCTGGAATTAGCTCTGTAAACCAGTTTGAACTCACAAAGATTTGCTTGACTCTGCCTCCTGAATGCTAGGATTAAAGGCATGCATCATCATCTCCTGTCAGAATGGCTTCTTTTCCTTCTCTTCTCCATTCCTTTGGGTAATGGCCAAGATTTATAGCTAGATATTCTTGTTTCTTTTTTTTATCTTTTCAAATCCAATAAAATTGTCCTTGAGTTTCCTTTTGAATATACTCAAAGAATAATAATAATAATAAGTCAAAGAACCACAAGGGGGGATGTGATTTCCCTAGTAAAATGCTGAACTCTCCAATATTTCTTAATACAATCTCACCTAACAAGTTTACTTGAAGAGAGACTTGTACTAGTCACATTCTTGAGATCCTTGATAAATTAAAGTTCCACAGTCCCTGTTCTGAGAAGACATAACCATATAACCCAGATAGTCACACAATAAACACAGGGTGCTCTGTATTTCTTTCCCAGTGTGACTTTAGGGAAAGTTTTATAAAAACATTCTCAATGATACTTCATAGATGTGGCAGGTGTTACGTATTCAATAAATAGAACCAGTAAATACAAGGAGAAAAGTAAAGATAGGACTTGTTTGGGGTACAGAGGAACCTGGTATCTAAGAGAAAGGTTAGAAGAACTCCATGAAAATAAATGTCACACTTCCACCACTATAATGCTATTCTCCACTTTTTCCAGCCACAAAGAATAAACAGCTGAAAGCACCCTCACACGCATTGCCTTGGCAAATCACCATAACAATTCCTAGATACAGATTCCTTCACATTTTAGAAAACCAGACAGGAAGTAGACATGATGTAATGAGAACAGGAGAATTCTGGGAAGGAGGAAGTTGATTTCTCCCACTCCTGCCCAGATCACTGACGCAGTAGGATATGATCTGCTCTACTGAAAAAAGGTACTGAGCCACATGGCTAATATAGATCAGAAAAATGGGTTAATCAAGATGTGAGAGTTAGCCAGTGAGAGGCTAGAGCTAATGGGCCAATCAGCTTATAATTTATGGAGACCTATGTGTCATTTTCTTTGGAGCTAAACAGCTGTGGGGTACTGGGCAGGACAGAAAACACAAACAAGCCAGGCCTGTTCATGCTACAGAATGGCGCCCAACATGGGGCCCGAACCCATGACCCTGAATTTAAGAGTCTCATGCTCTACCGACTGAGCTAGCCAGGCCCATGCTACAGAGTGGTGCTCAATGTGGATAACTGCATCCACATAAAGCCTGAGAAAACTTGATAAAGACTAAATTAAACCATTTCGGTTTTCAGCCTTAGAAGGAAAAAAACTGAACTGTTTTAAAATGCAGGCTTTCTGGGCCATCCTTCCAGGAAAAACTCTGACTCTTTCAAGTAGGCAGTCCTGACTATGGAGCTATGGATACATTGTTGCAGTTTGCTTCCTGGCAAGAAAATGCCATAGGAGCTTTTGACTGTTGTTTACTGTTGCAGCTTGCTTCCTGGCAAGGACCTTGAAATGCCATAGAATTGTGGCATAAAAAAAAAACTTCTCCATATTCCTTAGCAAATTAAAGACCCACGTAGTCAGAAAAAGAGAGATATACAGTAAAGAAAAATTCAAAGAGTAAAAAAAAAGAAAAAGAAAAAAAAGAAAAAGCCTCTAAATGGTTTACAATGTTTTAAAAATATATGCAGGCTTGAAAAAAAAAGTTTAAAGACTTAAAATAAAAAAAGAAAGAAAGAGAGTAGTTGGGTGTGGTGGTACACACCTTTAATCCCAGCATTGGGGAGGCAGAGACAGACAGATCTCTATGAATTTAAGGATGACCTGGTTTACAGAGAGAATTCCAAGGCAAAGATATACAGAGAACCTGTCTCAAAAAGCCAAAAGTTAAAAGTAAAAATAAAAGAAATAGAAGTTAAAATAAAGCCACGTAAAGATGGAAAATACACAGAGAATCTTGATACTGTATGTTATTATGCTCTCTTTAAATTGTTTAAATGCTGAGGAAGGAGCAACTGCTGCTAAAAGATATTTGCTTATATATGCTACAGAATTAATCCAAGATAGGTTTTTTGAAAATACCTTGACTTCACAGTTGAAGTCAAAAGGTATGTTACTTTACAGAAGAGATTTAGCTTTTGTTTCCACAGAAAATGAGAGGCTGTGGATTTATTCAGAGTTAAGAAAATCCAGTTTGATCAAGAAAGACCACCTGAGAAGTTTCCAGCAGGAATAGATGGCCCAGGTGTCTGAGTTCTTCATCCAGAACAGGTTCAAGACTACTGCTTGAGATGATCAAGACTCACAGGATACTTCAGTCAGGATTTGACCATAACTTTAAATTTTCTTTAGGTCACCATAAGATTATCAGTGCCTTCAACCAGCTGGAAGTAGCCTGGAATACTATGCCCACATTCCCAAAAAAATGGACTATGGATATTTTCCCTTGGTTTTTTTTTTTTTTTTAAAAAGAGGGGGAAGTGGTGTGGAAGAATTTCTGTATTCTGTCAATCATGTTATAAATAAAAGCTGATTGGCCAGGCAGGATATATAGGTGGGAAAACCAGACAGGAAGTAGACATGATGTAATGAGAACAGGAGAATTCTGGGAAGGAGAAAATTGATTTCTCCCACTCCTACCCAGATCACCGAAGCAGCAGGATATGATCTGCCCCATTGAAAAAAGGTACTGAGCCACATGGCTAACATAGATCAGAAAAATGGGTTAATCAAGATGTGAGAGTTAGCCAGTGAGAGGCTAAATCTAATAGGCCAATCAGCTTATAAGTTATGGAGACTTATGTGTGATTTTCTTTGGAACTAAACAGTTGTGGGGTACTGGGCAGGACAGAAAGCACAAACAAGCCAGGCCCATCCATGCTACACTGTCATGTCATTTCTTTTTTAGTGTCTTCATTTTCAAGAATCTGGCTTGAATATATAATTAATAGACCATAACTCCAGCTTTTGACTAGGCTCAGTCCTTTGCTTTCTGAACATGCGGGAGTTCTTTAAATTCTCTGTACTTCAATCACATGTAAAATTGGAATAAGAATAGTATCTCACTTAATAAGCAGAGACAGAACGTTCCCTATCATTTGACTAATCTAGGCTACATAGAGTGAATCTGGCTCAAGAAGCAAGTTAATCAATCAGTCATCAATCAATCAATAGTATCTAAAGTATAGAATTGCTGCATGAATTAAGTGAAGTAATCCAAGCAAACCAAATGAAAGATAGATCAATAGACCGTTACTATTGTTAAAACTTGGAGCCTGTGAATCTGTAAAAGACACTACAAGTTCATGTTGCAGTATTTCTTCTAAATACAGATGGCAGAGATTGCAACTCACAGGTCACCCTAATTGTATTTTATGGTTGGGTTGTTGAAACCATGATGAATGACAAGCTTTTAGAAAAAACCCTCAAGCAAACCATACTGTCATCCAAACAAATAATAGGTCTTGTGTACCAAAATATATGTTTATGTTTTTGTTTTAAAAATGACTGTTCTTTATCAGGAGAAGTGTCTCTGTGGATGCTTGAGATAGGGAAGTTATAAAATGCTTATTAGAAAATAATTCAAACAGTGCAAAAGAGAAATCATTTTCAGACAGGGATACTTTTTTCCTTTTGGCAGTGGAGTAGGTAAAACAGAGTAAAAAGAAATTGCTGAAAACAGGTTGTGGAATCTTGACTTTTCCTCAGTAGCACATATGGTCTTGGCAGCTTTCCCTTTCTTTTTCTGTGAGTGACTATTAAGACCCCTATTTCCTAACATGGGTCTAACAATTGCTCCAAAGTGCACCTTATGTTCACTGAATTGCTTAATTGTGACTTTTGTCAGTGAACAGTCACTGAAATGTGTGTTTTAATTTTAACATAGTCTGACCTATTAGTGCTTTGAGGTAGTTATTGTAAAACTAACTCACATGCAATCCTAAAGTATTATAAAAAAGATATCATGGGAATTTTCTAGAAGATATAGTCTTCCTACTTCACCAGAATAGCTCACTTTGACCTTTCTACTTTAATACTGTGAATAGCTGTTGAATTTTACTTATGATAAAAGATTATATTACTAAAGTAAAGTTGTTATGCTTCTGTCATAAACTTCAAAATATGTACCATTTCAGAAATGTCAACATGCTATAAACCAAAGGACAATACTCTGAGCTTCACTTGTCTAAAATATGTGAGGCAAAAGGAAAAAACAAACAAAGAAACAGGAAAAAAGAGGAGGGAGGGAAAAAGAACTGATTCTTTCTTTAAAGTTCAAACTGAGAAAGAAGAACAAACACAGAATCACTTTAAGCTTCAATGGTTCAGAACAAAACTTTTATTTTGCTGAGGCATAATTGTAGCTTGAACTTGTTGGATGAGAAAGTTTGTTACAATAGTCAGGGAAGTTGGAGTCTAGAGGAAGAGATAAAATGAAGGTTGTTTGAAGAATAAAAGAGATTGTTCCTGAAATGGCATACATACAGATTCAATGGCAAAGGATCATGAGTGTTTGATAATGAGGACTAAGAGGAGAGAAAATATCACTGGCACCAGAAATGGGAGGTCTTGGAATTCCAAGCAGAAGTATTTGAACTTGCTTTTATCTTTGGACTGCATTCATCCAAAGAGTAGGGAGAGTATACCGAAGAAGAGAAACAGTGCTGAGGAGGATTAAACAGAGGTCTAAGTGGCGCTTACTCAAAGATTATTTGAGGACAAAGACTCATTTTACTATTGATACTGAGCTCAGTGCCTATAGCTGCAGACATCTTTCATTTGCCTTTTCTTATTAATCATGATTATTTATTCAAACCTTCTTTCTTATAAAGAGCAATCTTATACAACTTACCACGGCATTCTATACATAGTAATAACTCATTTCATGATTTGGATCACAAAATGAATATTACCTAACTAAAAGCCTTTGGAATCTGACATGTTGGAGAAAAAGTACATGGAGGGAATCTCTGAACACTGCATTCTTTATCAGTATTCCTAAGGTTTTCACACCTCAAGCAATCAATAACTCCCTCACTGACATTAGACAATTATTACTTTACTTGATATAAAAAAAATCAAGATTCAAAGAAGTAGTGGCATTTTCAAAACCATACCATTAATGACAATATAGGATCAAAATCTGTTGCTTCTCCTCATAATTCTATCAACATAACTATTTGTGGCCTATTTTTATCTCTCTTTCTTCTCTGTGTACTGGCCAGTCTCAGCACTGCTGGGGACTATGCCACATACTAAACTCTCTTTTCTCTCTTTTTGCTCAAAAATAGATAACTTTAGTAAATACAAATAGATATCAAGTGGCAGGGATATTGTACTTAGACTCAAATATCTTTGTTCTACTCAAAACTGTGTCAAACCTTAGATTCCCATCACTAAACTGGACACTTCAAGGGAGATCTACTGCATAGTCAGTGCTCTCAGAAGAATCACACATTGATATCTCCCACCTTGCTAAGAAAATCAATGCTTCACATTTCAAATCATTCCCCTATCTCCAAATAAGATAGGCTAACCTACCAGTGGATGACCTAGAACCCTAGGAGTATTACAGAATTTTAAGTTTAGGGAAATGGCCCTTGAATCACTTAGCTTAGCTGTCCCTGTGGGTCTGTTGTAGAAACACCACACACTTTCATTAAAAGGATCTCTTTGTCCATTTAGGAAGGGATTTATAAACACAAACTTCCTAAATCTTGATCTTTTCTTTGTTATTTGTTGTATTTATACATATTATTAGACACCAGAGATATCTGTGGTAGGTTTATCAGTCTATCATTACACATACATGTAGGAGATATATTTTATTCATTATTGCAAATTCAAATATGGGCAAGTTCAAATGACTACAGTAGATAAATAAAATCAAATTGATAAACACATCCATGCTTTCTTGATATAATACACATATAAAATCAACTTTTTCACTCATGCACACACACACACACACACACACACATACATATTCACAAACACTCTATTATGAGTCACATGCCCAAGCTATCAGTTGAAACAACAGAACTAGGCTTCTTTCTGTTTAAAACATTAATGGATCTACATTGTATGCTAAAAATTCAAAGCTCTCAGATAGTTAGTGGTACCAGAATCTGGATTTAAAAACTCATTTTCCTGTAAGAAAATCCTAATAAAGCTGACTTTTCTATAAAGAATTAACTACAGACTCCAGCTCAAATTCTTGCTATAAAGCTATATTGTATTAAAATTCTGTAATCTCAATTTTCTAATTTTTAAAAATGTATCATAAAGAAGTGAACTATTCACAATTAATGGACTTAAATGAGAAAATCAGTCATATCAATTTGACATAGAAAAATGCTCAAGAAATGCTAATTATCAGTATTAATAATAAAAACAAGAAGGCAAGGCAGATGTGTGAATATATGTTTAGTCTTTGAAAGAGCAATGTGTTTAGAAGAAATTCTGGGATTAAGTCTCAACTGTGTTACTCATTACCTGGCTGACCTTGATTCTGCTTTAATTCCTTCCCATCAAAATCTGTAGTCTCTATAATGATGAAGTGTTTTCAATGATGGTACAATATCAATACTTACTGAAACCGTGTTGTATTCAATCATTGTTGGAGCTCCTCCTGTATGCCAAGCTATGGCATCAGAGTTGCAAAGAAATCAATTAATAAGATTGTGGCTCTTGATTCTGTGATATAAATGTGTTATAAGTACTTAAGGTACAAAGTGTGAATCAAAACTACAGAAATGTGCATAATGTCTTAAAAAGAAGTAAACGCGTAGTTCAAAGGGTATAACAAAATGGCAGTATACAAAAAGTTCTTTCAGAGGCAGTTGTACTTGAGATGCCTTTTAAAGCATTTATATTTTTAAGATTAAGTATGATTACACCTTTGTCCCCTTCCCTCCAATTCCTTCCATGTACCCCTACTACCACTTATTTTTATTGTCTCTTTTTGGGATATATATATATGTGTGTGCATATATAATATATATATATATATATAGGTACATATATGTGTGTTTCTAAATGTATAAACATATGAATATAAACTATTGGTTTCCTTTAATTTTGTTTTTATGTAAATGATTGAAAGACAGGCCACTTGGAATTGTATTACTAATTAGAAATCTCTCTCTTGAGATAACTAAATTTCCCTCACTCAGCAGTCACAATTTGCTTGCAGTTCTGTACTCAGGGGTAGGACTGCATGAGATTTTCTCCCTTCCACAACAGTATGTTTTTTGGTGTTGTCATTATTCAGTTCCTGCTTTGGTAGCTGTACTCTTAAGGTAGCATGAGTAATGCTTCCTTGTCACTTATAGGAGACACCATCTTACAGCAGAATTCCTGATCTTCTGCTCTTATAATCTTTCTGTCCCCACTTCTTTCCTCTGTGTTTCCCAAGCCTTCGGTACAGAGCTTCTAATTGTACATGTGTCCACTGGGTCCCCTCCAATCATTTTTTCCCTGCATTTTGACTGGTTGTCTCTTTATGAAAACAGAAGATTATTTGATGAAGTCTAAGAACTACATTTGTCTGTGGATAAGAGTTTTAGGGCCCAGTTCTGAATGACACAACTACAAAAGAACTCTTGCCTCTGGGGCTCAGGTATCATTTAGGGAGAGAGGATGGAAAGATTTTAAGAGTCAGAGAAACAAGAAGTTTTCTGTGGGGTTGTGTCTTCTGAAATAGCAGAGAGGCTACACTCAAAGATTATTAACAATATGGCTGCATAAGCGTGATCTGTACAAGGTTGACACCAGTAGACAGGTGAATATGGAAGGGGCAAGGTTCAGGATTCCTTAACCCTAGACAAACAATTGTAGGCAACTAAGAATATTAAAAGTAGACAGCCTGGTCTACAGAGCTAGTTTCAGGACAGGCTCCAAAGCCACAGAGAAAGCCACAGAGAAACCCTGTCTCGAAAAACCAAAATAAATAAATAAATAAATAAATAAATAAATAAATAAATAAATGTAGAATAAATAGTCTTCCCCAAAGAAAAGTATACCAATTGGTTATCAAGTATCACATGTTCAACTTTGAAAACATATACATACAAGTAACATGCAAACTTATCAGGTTGCACATGTGTGCAATGACAAAAATTAAAGAAGAGGAGGCCTTGAATGTGAAGGGGAGAAAATTGGGTACATGGGAGGGTTTGGCATGTGGAAAGCAGAATGGAATGTTACAATCTCAATAAAAGCTTTATGGGACTCAAGACATATTAACATGCTTGTATTCTTGGTTGGGTTATACAAACTAACATAAGAAAAATCACCCCTGTTTGGTTTAAATGGCCTGCCTCTGCCTTTCTGTAGAAAATTTCTGTAGAATTTTCTAATTTATATATAAATCAATGTATTCATAGTAGTAGGTTTTCATGAAATGTCAGTTGTTTTCAGTGGTTTTTAAAGGCTTCATTTTAAGTATAAACTCTATAATCTGGTCCTTGATAGTCTCAAAAAGGCAACCTTGTATAGTATCTTGAAGAATCTAATAGTTGCAAGTGGAGATTCTGTGTTACAATCTTGGCTTCAGCACCAATTAGCTGTTCAACTTCGAATAAATGGCACAATTCCTTCAGCCCTCAACTTCATCACAGGTAAAATAAAGGTGAAACAGAATTCTTGACAAATTTACTCTGAAAATGAAATAAAGAGACCACCATGCTCGCCCCAATTATGAGTAAAAATATTATATATTATGAATAATATTCACATAGATGCACAGTGAATAATAATATGTGCACATGATATAAACACACCTATAGGAGCACATTTTTGCTAAGAGAGTAATTTGTCCAAAAAATTCCCAACAGATTTTGTCCGGAAAGTAAAAATTCTTATTGCTGTGCTGAGCAGAAAAACTCTCGGCTACTGCTTATGCCCTTGCAATAAATATGAACATAATGAAAAGAGAAAAGTGCTGCAGACAAAACTTCTGGGCAAGAGCTGTCTGAAGGAACTCCCCACAGGGAGAATGAGACAGGCACTGCAGTGCAATCCCAGGTTTTGCTTTCTTTTTAGACAGTTTGAAAAATGTTGATTTGAAGAAAATTAGATAGGCAGGTTGTACTTGTTGCCTAAAAGAGGAGAATTTGAGGCCTGAATTAATTACCTGTGTATCAACAAAAAGCCCCCGAACTTTGCCTAAGCTTAAGAAAAATAAATCTTTCCCCATGACCTGTCTCACAGTTTTACATTCATTCTACTTCTATTTAAGGTAGGGAACCCAGTTTCTAGCTCTAAAATCCACGTTATGTTATTGATTCTCTGTCTCTAGAAAAGTTCCTAGACTCCCACTACCAACCTAATTGATTCTTTAGATTCAAGGACCACTTCTTTTCACAACGGCAACCTAGACACATTCCGTCAACTCTACCCATCTCCGCTACCATTCTGAGACTATTGTTTCTTATGCTCCCCTTTTCACAGCCCTTCTGGACACTTCTCTCTCCAGGTAAAGCTTCCCAACTCATACCACCAACTCTAATTTTCACTAACTCCAAGGATCACTTCCATATGTCCTTGATTTGATTTCTAGGTAGGGATCCCCCAACTTCACTAAACTCCTGACTTCAGAACTGTTTCCATCCAGGCAGCAGTCCTAGACTCACACCCAACCCCTTGGCATGTCTTGAGGGTGCACATTCTTGCCTTATGACTCCTCTCCAGATTTATCTCTTGATGTAGGGACCACAGACTTACAGTCCTAATTTCATTCCTTCCTGCCACCCTTGGTAGGGCATCTAGTCAGGGACCCTGGAATCATGTTCTCAACTACTCTCATCCCTAAGACCCAAGGCTTTACCTCCCCTGAATGTGACCCAACACTTATGCTACCAACTCCACCCATTTGCATGCCTTTTGGCCCTTGCCCCCTCCCTTTCTGCAGGTAGAGATCCTAGACTTAAATCAAAAAAATTATCAGCTACCACTAGTTAATGGGAAGTCCTGAACATCTCTGATTCCTGAAAATTGGCTTGAGAAACTTCTAATTCTACAGAAGTTCTGCTCTTGGCCTTAGAAACTTCATTTTACTGGAACTAAGCCAGGACTACTGACACCTTGTAACAACATCAACACTGAAGTTTCCCAAGGCTAAATCCTAAGCCCTACATCTGGCTAGTTGGGGCAACAGAAAAATGATATACAACCACTCATTTAACAATGGGGACGCAGGATTTCCACATCAACCTAACTCCAGATGCCTATGTTTCATAGTAAAAACTCAAATCTAATAAATAAATCTCTTCCAGAAATTAGTACTTCCTAGTAACGTTCCCTGAGAAAAATTATTTCAATTATGTACAAAGCAATTATTTCAAAATAACAATTAATAAATATGATCCAGGTACTTAAAGACGGTATGAGTAAATGCCAGAATGAAGACAGCAGAAACATAAGAAAATCGATGAATAAAATAATGGAAACTCGAGCGCGCAGTCTCGGCGGCGGCGGCGGAGCAGCGCGCAGTCGCGGCGGCGGCAGAGCAACACAGCGCTGCAATCAAAAATAGGCTTTGGGTGACCGGCGGCGACAGAAGCAAG
>NC_022026.1:26516057-26518655 GCF_000317375.1 Microtus ochrogaster
TCAATAAATAAATAAATTAAAAAAATAAAAAAATAATGGAAACTCTTCAAGGTATGAAAATAGAATTTAGTAGAGAGAATATCTGAAGACAAACCAAAATGAAACAGAACTACAAAGGAAAAATTCAAAGAATAAATTTAGAGGAAAGCTTCATTAATAGAATGGAAGAAACAAAAGAGATAATAAAAGGTCTTGAAGACAAGGCAGAGGGATTGGATCATTCAGTTAAGAAAAATGTAAAAGAAACAAACAAACCAACAGCTCACAAGAACAGAACATAAGGAGCTCTGGAATGCTATTTTTAAAACCTAAACCTAACTTCTTCATTTCCAATTCGAATCCCTACAAACAGTAAGTGTAGAGGAAGGGAAAATGGCCCAAATGAAAGGTGGTTCTAGTTTGCTTTCTGTTGCTCTGATAAAACACTTATAAAAACAGCTTGGATGATAAAGATATGTTTGGTTAATGGGTTATAGGTTACAGTCCATCATCAGGGGAATTCAAGGTAGGAGGTCAAAGCAGAAACCTGGAGGCCAGAACTGAATAAAAGACTCTGGAAGACTGCAATTTCCTAACTTGCTCTCCCATGGCTTGATCAGTCTTGCTTCATCTATAATCCAACGCCATCTGCTGGGGAAGCATAATTCCAAGAGGGTTGGACCCTTTCACAACAATTATTAATCAAAAACTGCTCTCTTGGCTTGCCTGCAGGCCAATATAATGGGATTTTCTTAATTGAAGTTCCCTGTTCCCAGATGAATCTAGGTTGGGAGAGACTGAAAAAAAACTAATAACCACCTCACCTGACCCCTTGTCAACTTGACATACCAATATATCACTATTAAACCATGACTTTTCCTTTCTTATGCCCAACATCCCACATTACTATCACAATATAATATAGACTTCAGTTTGTAAAAGTCCCATAGTCACTAATTCAGTCTTTTTAAAATATCCAACATTTCTTTTAAGCACCACAATCTCTTACCTGTGAACTCATTTTTAAAAAGTCACAAATATGATACATATTTCTTACTTAAGAGGAAAGGACCTGGGCATAGCTACAACTGTAACAAGAAAAAGCAAACATCAACAGTGAAAAAAGTTCAGTACTAGACATCTGGTATGTAGTCACCGTCCTCTGGGCTCCAATGAGCATGGACAGCTCCTTCTTTCAAGTTCTGTCATCTATAGATCACACGGCTTGTCTTGGAGGCTCAGGCCAGCTACATTCCACAGCCGTTTCTACCCTTGGTGATTGTTTTACAGTACTGGCATAGCTAATATGCTGAGGTTTCCAAAGGCTGCATTTTCACCAATGGTCTTCTGGCCTTTCTTTAGTGACTATAAACCTGCCACATGGTGACACCAAGCCTTAGCTTCTCTTCATGACCCCTTCAATTCTAGGGTTTCCAATGATACTGAGGCTAGACCTTCATATTTGGTCCCTCTTCTTTTCTCACAGTTCAGGGAAAAGTCACAGCTTCTCTCCAAGACCCCTTCAGTTCTTCAAAACCAGTGCTACCTGGAAGAGTCTTACATGCTCCTGAGACTTGAGACCAGGATTTGATGGAACCTTAGGCCCCTCTAGACCAGTACTTCTCCATGCTCACCCTAGGGAAATACTCCTGGAAGATTTTTATCTCATTGATGACCCCTCTCTCCCTAATCTCTGCCAGTTTCTCAAATCTAATTGACCTGAACTGATTGTTCCACGAAAGCATAAGTTTCATTTTCATGGTGCTGGTCTCACATCAGTCATAGTTGATTATTCATATTCAGCTCCAGCTAATCAGACACCAGAGATTGTTGAGTCAAATACATCACATGAACCTTCCTAATAGAGTTTTTAAAGAACCCTCAAACTTCTCTCTAAAACTTCACAAATCTTGCATTGTCTGTATCACTTTTAGGACTATCTTACAAGTTTCCACAACTGCCCAATAAGCTCTGAATACTTAACGGTATCTCCAGGTCAAAGTTCAAAAATCCTTCACATTCCTTTACATAACAATATGGCCCAAATATGTTCCAGCAATACCTCATGATCCTGGTACAAATTTCTGTATTAGTTTGCTTTTGAACGTTGTGACAAAATGTTGAACAAAAATTAAGCAGAGAAGTGTTTATTGGCTAACCGTCTATAGTCCATCATCAATAGAGGCCAAGGCAGAAGATTGAGGAGGGAATCCGGAGGCAGGAAATGAATGAGACCATGGAGGTTCTCACTGGCTTGCTCACACACGACTTGCTTAGCCCATTCTATTAAACAGCTCAGGACCACATTCCCAGGGCTGTCACTGCCCACTGTAGACTGGCCCTCCTGCATCCCTCATTAATCAACAAAATATTTCACAGGCTTGCCCTACAGACCAATCTGCCTGGCTTTTGTTCTTAGTGGAGGTTCACTCTTCACAGACATCTCTGGTGTGGTAGTTTGAATGAGAATCCCCATACACAACCATAGGCTCTTGTATTTGCATGCTTAATCTTAAGCAGATGAATGTATTTGGAAGGATTAGGAGATGTGACCTTGTTGGAAGAGATATGTCTCCTCTCTCTCTCTCTCTCTCTCTCTCTCTCTCTCTCTCTCTCTCT
>NC_022026.1:26518755-26521120 GCF_000317375.1 Microtus ochrogaster
CCCCCACATCTGATTTCAGCTTCTTCTCCAGCTTGATGCCTGATTGCCTGCCACTGTACATGACAATAATGGACCAAACCCTCAGAAATTGTAAGCAAGCCACCAATTCAGTGTTTTCTTTTATAG
The DNA here is from genome assembly GCF_000317375.1 of Microtus ochrogaster. Classification (NCBI taxonomy): domain Eukaryota; kingdom Metazoa; phylum Chordata; class Mammalia; order Rodentia; family Cricetidae; genus Microtus; species Microtus ochrogaster. The sequence goes on from NC_022026.1 coordinate 26,518,882, forward strand.
GAGTTGCCTTGGTAATAGTGTCTATTCAAGTAAATAGAATAGTGACTAAGATACCTATCTTGAGTCACTTTGACACAAAACTAACCAGCAGAAATCAGAAAAATATCTTTAACATCATAGAAGAAAATTCCCCAAAGATATACAGATAGACAGAAACAGGAAATAAACACCCCACAAAAAACTAAACATACAGAACAGAGAAAGGATGTTGAAAGCTGCAAATAAAGTTGATTCCATAAAGGCAAGAGTAACAACTGGTGGGGGGTGGCTCATGTGCCCAGCAGGCAGAGGCAGATGGATCTGGAGTTTAGGTCATCATGGTCTACAAAGCAAGTTCCAGGACAGCTAGAGCTGTCACACAGAGAAACCTTGTCTCAAAAATAAAATACAAAAATAAAAAGTAAAGTAAAGTAAAATTTTTAAAAGCAAAAGTAATAGAGACTTCACAATGTAATGTAATAGGAGGACACTGAGTCTTTAATGGATTGGATCATTAGAATCCACTAAGAACACTTGTTAATCTTCAGCTCTGGCCCCTATGAATAATGGAGCTTGGAAAAATAGAAGGGTAGGTCATGTTGAGGAATATTAATTTAACTAGGAAAAGATACATTACAGTTTATAATGTATGTGTTTAAGCATGTAAAGATGTGTGTTACATTTGTTTATGCTGCATTTGTTTAACGATGTAAAGTTGTGTTGCTTTGACTGTCAAAGGCACAAAGGTCTTATAAAAAGCTGACAGGCCAATAGCTAGGTAGGAAAGAGATAGGCGGGGCTGGTGGGGAGAGAGACTAAGTAGGAGGAGGAATCAAAGGTTGAGAGTACAAGGAAGAAAGAGAAGTAGATGCCTGGGGTCAGCCATCCAGGCAGCTGGAAGCCATTCAGACATGGAATATATTGGACATACAGAATGAAAGAAAGGTTTTTAAAAGCCTTGAAGCAAAATATAAATAAGGAGAAACAGTTTAGTTTAAGATATATATATATATATATATATATATATATATATATATATATAATGAGACAAGCATGAATTAAGGCCAAGCATTTATAACTAATATTAAGTCTCCATGTCATGATTTGGGAGCTTTCTTCGGTGGCTCAGAAGAAAGCCAGCTAAGCTATAAGGCCCTATTAAGGTATCAGGGGATTCATACGTTTAATACTCAGTTTATAGACTCAAACTGGACTGTGTTTAAAGACAGCTGACCACGAAGCTGCCTGTTACAAAGCACTGGTGGCAGGGCATTGCCTGTATGAAGTGGGCGAGGCATTGGACAATCTAAAGGATTCAGACCTGCATTTAAACCCAGATGTGTGACGGGCTGAAGGAAGAGTGAGAGGGGAGGTTGTCAGGCAAAAGGGTTTCTCCATGCCTCCGGAACACAAATGTGGCTGCAGTTCACAGAAATATCTAGGCATAAAACTGATAGAAAACTCAAAATTGTGCTTGTGAGCCTGTAGAGGGAGGGCCTTCAGGCCAGACCAGTGATTAATAACCAGAGTAAGGGATACTGGTAAACAGTAGGTTCAGGTGATTCTCTCTGCTCCCTTTGCTGCCAAGGAAGGTCTCTTGGGATGAAACATTCCCAGTCCCTCTCCCGATAGGATCGCTAACATTGCCCACAGCTGAGGGTTATACAGATTAACCAGAGACCACCATATCAAACTAAAGAATTATTGATACATCACCTGTGCGCAGAATATTGGGCCCTACTGCATTCTGGCAGAGAATTTACATTGATTCATTGTAACAACCAAAAGCATCAGGGCCAATGAGTGGAAGTGGACAGGTATGGAAATAAAATTATACAGGTGAAGCAAACAAAACTCATTTTTGCTGTGAATAATTATCTCTGCTTGGAGTATAATGTGTGCATCTTGCCCCTACTTTATTAGGACACATTCTGCAGACTACCACCAGAGAATTTCAGTGGAGAGTGTGAACGGTAAAACCAATTATGAAGGGGAAGGCAAGGTGGGAGTCCATACGTTTAACCACCGCTAAAGGGCAATGAATATCAAACAGTATTGGCTGAATGTTAGAACAAAATTACGAAGACAGCCCAGATGCTAGAAAAGGTAGAGCTCACCAGCCCAGCTCAGCAACCTTTCAACAGCCCTGTGTAGCCAACATGGAAGATGTATGGCTTCTGGAGAATGATGGCGGGTTACAAACAGTTAAGTAAGATAGTGCCTTCCATAAAGAAAGCATCTTCAACAAATGGTGCTGGCA
>NC_022026.1:26523144-26529527 GCF_000317375.1 Microtus ochrogaster
TTTTTTTTAAAAAAAAAAGCTTTTTACTATCCCCTTAGTTACTGAACCCCAAAACAAGTTTACATCCACATATTACAAATAACAATGTATCTTCAGAATACTTACATAGTACTATCTCTACAGATTCATCATCATTTGTCATGTGATGGTGACTCAGGAGCCTATGTGTTTGTGTGAGTATATATATAAATGATGGTAATGGCTAAGTGCTCCTCAGATCTGAAAGCCCATTTGGGAGAATTACAAGTGCACTCGAAGTAACAGACATGAGAAATCAATCACAAAAAGTACAAGAAGTGAGGAAGACACTAAAATTTCAGAAAGTATTATGCTCAAGTATGATATCTCACAGGCTTTTGAAAAAGTTTTTACAAGGGAATAGGGGATATAACTGTTAATGCAGAACAATTGCAGGTATTCTTGAGGCTCCTAGGATATTGAAGAATTTTTATACCTCACCTTGCCTAGGTTTCCTGTTCTCTGTACAATCTTACAAAAAAATATGTGCTATGTGAGATCGGTGTGGAAAGGCTGAAGAGGGCTTCGATCCAGCCAAGAGAGTTGTTGAACAAGCTAAGGAGCTGTGGGCCCTATTCTCCTAATATCTCTTCTTACTTTACATCACCCAGAGCTGTAAAGGCTGTGGATGAGGTCTCTGGCAATGACAATCTGGGCAGATAGTCCCACTGGACTTGTAAAGTAGGTCATGTAAAATTGCAGAAACAGTTCTGTTGGACATATAAGGCACTGCGATAGGTGAAGTCTGTTCTGGTTCCACTTCCATTACTGTAGAAATTGCATTTCCCATAAAGGGTTTGACCAAAGGTTCTTTAACAAAGTCTGTTTCTGCAGTTATGAAAAAAAAATGCTATGGATGATGCATACTAACAGAAGTGTAGCTTTTTTGTTTTTTAATCTACACTTTACTCTTTTGGGAGCCTGTTGCCAAGCTCCCAAACAAATGCATGGAGGGTTCTTCTTATTTTTGAACTTGAATCCTTAGCTTCGCTTATTTCTACTCAGTTTTTTAAATTATCACATCTACCTTTTGCCTCTGGGCTTTTACCTTTCTCTATTTTATATACCTTTCACTCCTTCTTACTCCATGGCTTATTGTGTTGCTTGGTGGCAGGGCCCTGACATCCTCCTCTCCTTCCTTTATCACTCCTCCCTCTTCTTTCTTCCTTTTTATTCTCTATGCATGCCAGCCCTGCCTATCATTTCTCCTGCCTAGCTATTAGCCATTCTAATCTTTATTTGATGAATCAGGTCTTTTAGGCAAGCAAAGTAACACACTTTCACAGAGTTAAACAAATGCAACATAAAAGAATGCAAAATGGAAGGATGTCATTGTGGTTATTTCTCAGAAAATTAGGAAACAACCTTCCTCAAGACCCAGTAAGACCACTTTTGGGTATATATCCAAAGGATGATCAGTCGTGTCACAAGGACATGTGCTCAACTATGTTCATAGTAGCGTTGTTTGTCATAGCCTGGAAACAACCTAAATGCCCCTCGACCAAAGAATGGATAAGGAAAATGTGGTACATCTACACAATGGAGTACTACACAGCAGAAAAAATAACAACATCTTGAATTTTGCAAGCAAATGGATGGATCTAGAAAACATTATTTTGAGTGAAGTAATAAAGTAGTAAGTCACAAAACAATCCCATACCCAGACACAGACAATTCTTACATGTACTCACTCATAAGTGTTTTTAAAACATAAAGCAAAGAAAACCAGCCCATAAATCACAATATCAGAGAACCTAGACAATAATGAGGACCCTAAGAGAGACATACAAGGATCTAATCTATATAGGTAGTTGAAAAAGACAAGATCTCCTGAGTAAATGGGAGCATGGGGACTTTGAGAGAGGGTTGAGGGGGAGGGAAGAGACAAGGAGGGGAGCAGATGAAAATGTAGTGCTCAATAAAAATCAATTAAAAAGAATGAAAAACATATTTGCATCATTAACCAAATGTTCCACAGCATAAACAAATGTAACACGTATTCAACTAATATTCCAAAGCAATATATGAATACAGACAATATGTGACTGGAAAAAAGAAAAAACTGTAGGCTGAGCCGAGAATTGTACTGATAGTAGTGATACAAGAGCAGTAACAGGTGACCATCTATACCGAGAGCTGTGTACTCTCCCCGTACTGTGTAATATAGTGCTTGATTAAAGTCTTAGAGCAAGAAGACAAGGAAAAGAGAGAAAGCTAGCATAAATAGGAAAAGAAATAAGCGAAATTATCCCTATCTGTAGATGATAGGATTTTATATGTAAAGGGCCATAGAGATTCCACCATAAATTTCTACAGCTGATAAACACATTCAACAATGTAGCAAGATACAAAATTGATAAACAAAAACCAGTAGCATTTCTGTGTGCAAATATCAAACACATTACGAAAGAAATCAAGGAAAACATGTCATTCACAACAGTATTGTGCAAGGGTTTTTGTGCAATAAAGTGTGTGTGTGTGTGTGTGTGTGTGTGCGTGTGCATATGCGCACATGCACACACACACACACACAAATCTTTGAATATATCTAACTAGAGGGTGCAAGACATTTCCAATGAAAAGTTTAACACACTTTAAAAGGAAGTTTAAAAGATAAAAACAAAAAGACATCTCATATTCATGGATTGACAGGAATACTGTTATAAAAATTCTCATGCTATAAAAATTAAATCAAAAATTATATACAATTCCCATCAAAATTCTGATGCAGTTCTCCAAAAAAAGTTTTAAGAAGTTCTTCAATTTGATATGAAATACAAATTGCTCACAGCAGTCAAAATAATCCTAAACAATTAAGAACTGCTGGAGGTGTCACCATCCCAGATCTGAAATTATACTACAGAGCTATAGAGATAAAACAGAATGGTGATGATATGAAAACGGATTTGTTGACAAATGGAATAGAATTAGGGAAATTATATATCAGGTCACAGTTGTCAGCTTCCTCACTTCTGACAGAGTCCAAGCATGCATATTGAAGAAACGACAGGATCTTCAACAAATGATGCTGGTCAATATGGATAGCTATATGTAGAAGAACAACAGTTTGTCTCTCACACAGTGTACAACATTTAATTCCAAATGGATCAAAGTTTTCCATGTGAGACCGAGCACATAGAATTCAGTAAAGGAGAAAGTAAACTCATTGTTGCAGGAAATGATTTTCTGAAAAGGACTTCAATATCACAGGAGTTAAGACCAATAGCTAATCATGGGACCTCATGAGACTAAAAACATTCTGTAAGGCAAAGGCCACTAGAATTCCAGTGAAGAGGTAATTTACAAAATGAGAAAAAAATCTTTACTAGCTATTCATTTGACATAAGTTTTAATCTAGAATATACAAAACAGGGAGGAAAACTAAACACTAATACAACAACCTAGTTACAAATGAGGCATGGAAGCAATAGGAGAATTCTCAAAAAATGCAATACAAATGCCTGAGAAACATTTTTTAAATGTTTAATTTCCTTATTCATCAAGGAAACACATATTAAAACAACTTTGAGATGTCTTTTTGCCCCAGTTAGAATGGTTAAGATTAACAAAAGAATGATAGCACAGGGAAGGATAAACAGTACTAAGAATGTTCTGAAAATATGATTTGGGAATTTACTACTGTAATTTTACTTGCTAAAATTAAATATATATACCTCCCCCCCACGTACACATTAAAGAAGTTAAAAGTGAGTTATCCTGTAACAGGGTGACAATGAACTGACTGAATATCACAGGATAACCAATAAAAGCCCCAGTGCCAGGAATAAGTTACCTATTTTAGAGTTACTGTCCAGAGAGGTCCCTTACATCCCCAAACATTGCAGGCTACTGTCAGTGTCATTGGTTATCTTCCACAGATTGACAGAAAGGCTCTATTGATGAAGATACAAAATAGTTGAATCATAAGACATGAAGATAGATTTTAAGTGTAACAGATCTGGAACCTTCTTTCCTACTGACTAATATACAGAGAAGGTGCTGTGAATGCTGTCAAAAGAGTAAAAAAAAATCGATCATCAGTCTCTCAGCTCTGAACCCAACAAACTACTATAATGACTGGCTTGACAAAAAACAACCACTGATATAATCTTGGAACAAATATTATGGAAATAACCAACATTTTCTGGTTAGATTTGTCACATTTTAGAAGATGAATATTTAGTGACAATTTAGGAACAAGAACTTATGGCTGATTAATCATAGTTCTGATACATTTCTGGTAAAGGGGCATATTATTAAACCTATTTTTAATGATTGTTCCCATAGGCTAATTTATCTCGAAGTCCTCATCAGAGCATCTCCTATTAACAGTAGATGGTGATTAAAACACAGATCCACAGTTGACCAAGGTATGAAGAATTCTGATACTGTAGAATGCTCATCCATAAATCATGTATGTGCCTCTTTGGAGGAAGTGTGTTGTTATTGTTTTGTTGTTTGTATACAGTTTAACTCCTGGGTCTATCAAAGAAACACAATTTAAAAGTACTATGAGGTTTCATTTTATCCAAGTTTGAATTGTTGTCTAAAATAAAAATAATCCCCACATGCTGGTGTGGATGTGGGGAAAGGTGAACATTTATTTGCTGCTTTACTGCTGGTTGGGCAAACTGGCATGGACATTATGTGAATTAGTATGGAGGTTTCTTAATACACTTGGAATACATTTACCACAAGATCCAGGTATATCACTTTTGAGCATATACCCAAAGGACAATTGAACGTGAAGGGACAGGAAGAATATAAGTGTTAGAGGCAGTTGCTTACTAAAAAACAAACAAAAAAACATTGTCTTCTGGACACAGCATATCAGATGCACATGTGAAGACCCAGAAGTTATGATACCATGCATAAGACTTAGGTAAACTCATGCCAGAACCAATTCCAGCATGAAGAATTAGGGTGGACACACAGTTCTCCCCCACCCCAAGGAGTGATTGTCAACTGATACCAGAGAGTCAGTTTTCTCTGAGAATGTTATTCCTTGTACATTCACCATGCTGTAGTTGAAAACCATACATCGAAAGAAAATACAAGCATCACAAATTGGAGTTACTAGTATTTTTTTAAATGACACAAAGTTTTGTGGGGAGGGGAGGGAGGATGTATGTGGTATGTGGAAGATATTGGGGGAAGCAAGTGAATATGTGAATATGATCAGAATATATTGTAGGAAATTCTTCAAGAAACAATAAAATATAGAAAATAATTAACTCTGGAATTCCTGGTATAAGAAGGAATGGTTAAAAGGATCCAGCTTTTCCATTAGTAAATAAGAACCTAGGGTAGTGTCTTATAAATGTCTGAGAGGTAATAATTCTCTCAAAAAATCACCTTTTCAGTAACAAAATAGAGTCTCCTGCAACTTGTCAGGCTCACACCACGTGACATGTTAACAATTCTGTTTTTATCAGTTAATCTCATGACTTAGCATACTGTTTGACATACATATGTAATAATTGGTTGTCTGAATGGTTGTTTAATTTTCTATTCTCCAGCATCATTATATTCTCAATACTATTGCACAATGAAGATAATTGATGATTCTAGAATCAAATTATCTAACTTCCTTTACAGTTTTCTAAGTCATTATATTTTAGATTCATTGTCTGAAAAATGGGACCCAGAGAATCCTATGCCTGAATAAACTAGATATTATAGAATTTCTATAATCTGTAAGTAATATCTTCATCTATAGAATATACTAGTTTGTATTATATGGCTATCTAAAGATTAGGTAGAAAAAAAATCAGATAATATGTAGCAAACGTTAAAAACCAGAAATGATCATGATGATTTGAATGAACAGTCACTCTATAGTTTCAGAATTATGATCTAGAAAATTGGTCACTTGAAGAAGAAGGAAACTTCTTCATAATGTGTTCCCTTAATGTCAAGCAAGAAAAGGCTTATTGTCTCACCAGTGAGACATAATGGACCACTCCATGGATGGACTCAATAGTCCAGTTAAAGAAAAAATGATTATTAACTCTAAATTTATAAATTACTTACAAATATACATAACAAAATTAAAAGGAAATGGAAAATTAGACCCACATTGAATAGCAAGTTTTTTTTTTTTCATTCAACCTTGTAGTAACTCTGGGCTATTGACTTGAAGTAATGGCTATTGAGCAAGATTTTGTTTTCTTCTTCTTGTGCAAGGGTAGCAGGCCTCATTCTCCAGATCAGTGGTCAGCAAATCTTTTCTACAAAGGTCCAGATAGGAACTACTTTAGAGTTTGGAGATATTCAATGATGGTCATTTCTGCTATCGTTTCTACACATTCTGCCCTCCCATTGTCACTATTTTTTTCTTTTTTTTTTATTGAGAAAGGGAAAAA
>NC_022026.1:26536885-26548834 GCF_000317375.1 Microtus ochrogaster
CTTTGCCTCCATTTTAGTTTTCAAGTCTTGAACTGTTTCCATTATCTGTTTGATTGTTTTTCCTTGGTTTTCTAGGGTATCATTCACTGATTTATTCAGTTCTTCAAACTTTCTGTTATATTTCTCATCCATTTCTATAAGGGCATTCTTTACATCTGTTTAAGGGCATCAATCACCTTCATGAAGTCAATCTTTTGTACTTCTTCTTGATTAAGGTGTTCATGTCCTCCCGTTGTGAGGTCCCTGGTTTCTGGTGGCTTCATGTTGCTTTTCAGATTGTTGGGTGAATTCTTGCATTGGTGCCTGCCCATCTCTTCCTCCGAATGCTCCCCTATGGATCTTCTTTTACAGGATCAGGTCTCCTTGCCTACTGATGTACCTTCCCAGTGATGTCTCTCCCCAGTGTTGGCTCTCCTAGTACAGAAATCAGGTCTCCATGCTGGTTGGGTAGCTCGCAAACAAAGCGCATACCTTGCTTGGTGCAGGCAGGCTATTGAAACCCCATTGTCACTTCTTCAAAAAATTCAAAAATATTCCTGACTTTGTTTCAGAGATGACACTTTGCCAGTTTGTGTACCAGTAATACTTCAAGAAGACATTTGACCAGGCTTATACACTTCCCCTGCATCTTGTTGAATGATGAAAGCTCCTGCTCTGGATCCAGAATTGGAAAACCAAAAACAGAACACATGTTAATTATGGATGTATATATTCACCTTTGACTATTTCATTTATTTGTATATGCCATATATAAACTCATTATTGATTTTTTCACTTGTACCAGACACCATATATTGCCTCTTCATATTTTTACAGAACTGTAAAGTACAAAATTTATCATTATTTTATGATGGAAGAAAATAGTATTCAAAGGAATAAAATAACTTTCCTAAATTATGAGCTGGAAAATGATACAGATAGCATTTGAATGTACAGTCTCTAATTCTACAGTGAAACTAAATAATTAACACTCATATTTACAACAAAGTTGCTTTTTTATATACAAATCACCTGCAATATCTGATGTATTATGAGTGGGAAAAGGTAAAGAGTACAGGGAGTGCTAGACTTTTGGGACAAACACAATTGGGGCATCTTGAGGTTTCTTGTAGAAAGATCAAAATTAACAATATTGAAATTTTCTATGTAGAAATGAATTTTATTCTATGACTGAATTATGAAGTGAAAACTATATTACTGTTCCTGAGTTATGCTGTGTGTGATTTATATCGGTTGTTACTTACCTGTCCTTGTGTGTGCACTGTGCTTGGAACTGCCCTTGGGACTAAAGATTCTGAAACAACTCAAATACTGTCTGTATCTTCCGGGAGGTCACAATCTGGAAAAGGAGACAGACAGGTCAATATTTGACTCCAAATCACTGCAGACATAAGTAATTGATCCCTAGGGTTATAAGCAAAGTGGAATAAAAATTCATTTGCTAATTTCTTCTGAGTGTACTGACCTTCATAGAATATAAATGTTGATGCATTTATTACCTTTTAAAAATCTTTACAACAGTTCCAAAATTAGGTGATATCATCACTGTATTACCATTGAGACAATAGGGGTTTTGTGTGTATGCCATGGTTCACTGTCTTTATTTTTAAGAAAAAATGAGAGTCAGTCAATTTTGCCTGTGAACTCAGGCAAGACATTTAAAATGAAGTTACTCATCTAGATTAGGTAACCCAGACCCAGAAAGACAAACACCTTATATTCATTTTGGTTCATAGTTCTGAATCTTCAGATGTGAGTATATAATTTGTAGTAACTATAGAAAACAGGAAAGTAAAATGGGACTGTATCTCTAGTGGGGTGGAAGGAGCATTAGACAGGGGAACCCAGGACACAAGTCATCAGAAGGATAAAGGAGGAAAAACAGGGGTGAATTTAACTGGAGAAGGAAAGGCAAAGTCAATTCAAGAAGGAAATAACACTAAAGATATTTACTTGCTTGCTTCTGTCTTCTCAAAACTCTCATGACATGGGATCTGTCACCTTCTTCATTTGGCAAAAATCATATTTATTTACTAACAGGGGAAAATTGTTGTCAGTTATCATATGTCCATTTGGGAGCTTAACTAATATATATATTAGCCTATATATTATATATAATATATATTAACTAATATATAAGCCATGCTTATATATTTCACAAAATAATACTGAGCACTAGAAAAAAATTTCCTCTGTTATCCTTATCCAAGAGTAGACTAGTAACAATTTTGCTTTCCAAAAATGTCTGTCATATTTTCCATTAATAGAGAGAGAAATAGAGAGAGAGAGAGAGAGAGAGAGAGAGAGAGAGAGAGAGAAACAGAGAAAGAGAAAGAGAAAGAGAGAGAAAGGAAGAGGAGAAGGAGAGAGAGGAGAATTGTTATTGATTTCGCTAAAGGTTGAGTTACATTGACCCCTTTCCCTTCTGTGAGACAAGAGTTGGGAGATAGTGAAAGGAATGGAGATTCTGTCAGTTAATGATTTTTGGTTCCTACTGTGGACCAAGCCAAGCTTATCTGCTCACAAAGTTAGTATATGTTTTTAAATCATGGGTATAATTTTAAATCTCTAGCAATTCTTTTCTTTGATGTTCATATATGCATGGAGAAACAAAATTGTCCCAATGGATAATCCAAATATATTCCAAGGTTGATAGTTTCTGAAATATTTAGGTATTGTGTCTACATATTGCATGTACTATCTTATTTTTATATTACAAGGGATTTCTATTATAACTAAATAAAATGGAAGTATGCTACTTGAGCTGGGGTACTAGATATAGATGGAAGTTTCTATTACACCCAGTCCCACAGCCATTCAGTCCCAAAGAAACTTATAGAAACTTATATTCATTATAAACTGTTTGGCCTATAAGTTTGGGTTTATTGCTATCTGTCTCTTACAACATAACACATAATTCTTGTCTATGTTAGCCACGCGGCTTGGTATCTTTTACCAGTGAGGCATCCTCATCTCGCTTCCTTTGAGTCTGGCTGGTGACTACATTACTGCCTTTCCTCCTCCCAGAATTCTCTTAGGTTGGTCACCCTACCTATACTTCTGCCATGGCTACTGGTCAATCAGTGTTTTATTAAACCAATATGAGTGAAAAATTTTTACAGTGTACACAAGCATTATCCTGTATCAACTAGTCATAAAAACTCCTCTTTTAAATTGTTATTCAGGGCTATCCAAGTGACTCACAAGATGATATAAGCTACTGTTGTTGACCTTGGTTTCTTTCCAGATGTGGAAAGGAATTCCCTATTGATAAAGACAACATACACATGGACATAGAACTTGGAAGACTAGAACTGAATCTGACCTGAATTACTCTTCACGGAGGACTACCTTTTGTAATAGAGGAAAGCAACAAATGTACTGTTGTGGGGGGGAGTATTCAATAGTCCTACCCAGCTGTGATGAACTTTTTTACATGCTTAACACCAGCCTTGAAGTTAAAGAATCTTGGTGTGATATTTGAAAACAACACTTCCGTTTCATTTTTCTTTCTCCAGGACCTACATTTGCTTAGCTATCTTACTTCAGCCTATATACTTGTTTCTCCTCTATTTACATGGGCTGATTCTGACTTTCTCAGAGCCTTTCTGTTTTAGTTTTATTTTCATTTATTTCTCATGGGTCTATTGTGTATGCCACATGTGAATATCTGTCCAGACCAAGAAAGGATGTTTAATCTCCTGGAGCTGCAGTAATGGTCATTGTGACATGCCTGGTTGTGGGTGCTAGGAATCAAACTTGTATCCATCTCTCCAACCATTAGGCCTTCTCTAATTATTAGTTAATCAAACCAGACGTTGTTTTAAGGCCTTTGCTATTTTCATTCCAGTGTATAATATAGCTCTGTGGGGTTTTAGTTACATATAAAACTTAAAATATTAAGAAACAGACCTTGGATGTAAACAGCTAGTACTTTCTGGAACTGAGAAAGTAAGTCTTTCTACATCTGTGGCTCATTTTATTTATTTTTGTTTGTTTGTTTGGCATGTGTGTGTGTTTGATTTTTTTGGTGTTATTGTTGTTGAAGCTGCGGGTGACATAGAACACTTTTCAGAGGCTACCATTTACTTGGCCAAATGGATACAAAGAACATTGCAGGAAGTGGAGAAAGCTGAGTGAATGTGTAAAGAGTGGATGAAGTCTAGAGTGAGTATGATTACTGACACAGACACTGCTATGTCAGGGCTCAGTGTCTTAGACCCAAAAAGAAAATGATGAATGAATCTTTCCACTGCTCCAACTAGGAGTATTTGTGAATGATTGACCAGTGTGTTCAAAAACTAACAACTACAGCTTCCTCCTCTCAAATGTTTACAGCCTATGACTGTTCAACTACAGAGACCTCCTACCAATGCTAGATAACCCCTCCCCACTGTGCTGTACATAATAAAAGCACTGTGGGTACAGATTGCCGAATTGGCACAGCACCTTTAGAATGCACACAAGTCACCTGATCCCAGCTTTTCTGTGGCCATGTGTCTGTGTTCCAATTTTTATTCATCCCTTCAAAGCCTCTAGTCAGGTCAACATTGTCAAGCCATCCATGACACATCAGAACTCCTGGCTATTGCTACATTTTAAAAGAGGCTGCAAAGCAGAAATATATGTATAGCTATGAGCATATCTAGAATATATAACTCATTTTTTTTCAAATAAACAAAGATGCTCTGATTCTCAGAGTGGCTTACTTCCAGGCAGAGAATACCAAATTCTCTTAGCCATCATATTCAGTTTGCATAGCCTATCTCTAGGTAGCATGTAAAACTCAAGCTGTCAGTTGATCAAAACACCTCTTACATATTTGAACACAGATGTAAGATATCCACTGATGTGATGGAGAGACATTTTCTGGAATGGAATGCCAAATTTGAAATACCACTAATTTTTCCAGGTGAGGGTTCCTAACACTTAACCCTGTTTCAGTGAGTTCTATGACCCAGAAAATTTAATAATCTCAGTTCAGACTTTTTAAGACTGGAAAAATTTAAGGACATAGTTTACTCAAGGACCCTGAGCTAGTTGAAGTAGAATAAGAACCAGAGACAAAGCCATTTTATAACAAACCAATGTTCTCTCCTTTCTAGAGAGTGAAACAAAAGCCTTGATTCTTTTATGCCTAAAATATATTTAGCTAGTCTAATAACTGGCCAGTCCTCCCCAAGATGATGCTATTTTGGCATATTCCTTCCAACAATATCTAATTCAAAGTTCTCTAATATACTTTCCCATCTAAAATCTGATATTTTCAGGGTATTGCCATAAAAGTTAGCAGAGCTAATAGACAAATTTATTTAAAATATGAATGATAATGATAAATATAACAATGTATTGGAATTAGCAAAAATAAATGATAGAATAATGACTCTAGAATTACTCTTGGGAGGGATTTATGTTTAAGTGGGGTTATTTATCTATAAATCCTTATTATTATGAAAATAGTAACCAACATAATACAACTAAATTTGGCCCTAAATGAAAGTGAAGATCATGTCTGAGGTTTAAGTTCTTTCTTTTATCTTCTATCATCTGGAATAAATTAAATTATGTAGGTCCCAATTGTTTTATAAAATGTATTAACTTTCTAAAATTAAACATAAATTCCTAGAATATTTTTTTCTCTATGTATGTCTCTTAATAAGTACTGGATTTAAAATTTCAAGTTTATATTACCACTCTGACATTGAAAAACCATTTAAAACACACTTAAATGAAAATACATATACTATAAAGCTTATTATCCAAGCATGTTTTAATTTTTTTACATGAGGACAGAATATAGGGCCTTGAGCATACAAGTCTAGTATGTATCTACAAACACAATCCTCATCTTAACCATTTTAAAGAGTAAATTTAATGGTACCATATCTTTGTGATCAATTTTCAAAAGCACAGAGAAAGTTGGCAAGAAACCAGTAATTTTGATTATGATTTGTTTTAATGAAATTTTAACTGGATTTGTTCTTTGACAATGTTATATATACCACCGTCACACATGGAAACAATGCATTCTGATTTACCTTCACCCCCAATTTTTTCTTATTGTGTTACTACTCCTTTCAATGTTGGCTCTTCTGGACACGGCCATTCCTTGTGCTCATCATTTTATGTATTGTTTTATCAGCAACTGTCTTTAAGCAGGGCTGTTTGTGTGACCATCAGTATGAAACTATCTTATAGAGACAAGTGGGCTCAATTGAGCACACATTTAAAGAGAATGGCATCCCCCAAATCCACTAGTATCCAATAGTTCAAAAAGAATGGATATGTCTCCACAAGCCCCTCCTATAACAATGGTTGATCCTTGACAAATAAGACTATGCAAGCCCACTGCAAACAACCATAGCTACTATGTTCATGACTGTTGTATATCAGGAAGATAGTATTTGACAGCCCTTCTTCATTACTACTAGATCCTAGATTCTTACCACCACTCCCAATATATTCTCTGTGTTTTATATGTGATGGTATACATGAACTATTTGGGCCTGAGCATTTATAACATCCTTATTTTCATTATCTTGAGCAGCCAGGAATCTCTGCATTTATGACTATTGATTGTAAAGAGAGATTTCTCTCATTAACATGTAAACTGTTATTTATGTATAGACATAAACATAGATGCTTAGATGGCAGTGTAATGGCTGTCAATTTAGATAAATAGCAGTAATAAGTTTTCTACACTATGACATAAGCAATTCCAAGCCAAGGGTTTTTTTAAAATAGATTTACAGTAACAAACATGAATTCCATTCTGTGAAGTAGGTAAAAAGCAGCCACACTTTTAAAAACTTTTTAAATCATAAAGTTTGCAAGTTAATTACAATATTTTCCCCATCCTTATCCACCCTCCAAACTCTCCTCTCATATACCCCCCTCTTCTCTCCTTCAAACTAAAGATCTCTTTTTCATTATTTTTTCTTGCATGCATATGTGTGTTTGTTCACACAAACATATCCTTAAATCCAGCCTGCCGAGTCTATAGAGTGTTGCATGAATGCTTATTTTTAGGGCTGAATATTTGGCCCTAGAGAACAAAATACTGTATTCTTCCCTGGAGGACACTATCTCTGCCACTCCCAGATTTACTCAGTTGCCTATAGTTCTTTATGTAGGGTTGAGACCTCCTGGGCTTTTCCCCATCCTGATTGCCATATTCATTGGAGTCGTCCTGTTCAGCTCATGTTTAGTTGATCATGTTTGTGAGACTTTACAGCTGTAGATTCTGATACCAATATCAGGCATAATCTTGCAGCAAATGCCATGATCCTTTGGCTCTTACAATCTTTCAGCTCTGAACCATAGGTGTGGGAGTTCTGTTGTAGATGTATCCATTGGGACAGGGCTCCACAACTCTTCACTTTGATTGCTTGTGGTTTTCCATAGTGGTCTCCATTTGTTGCACAAAAAGTTTCCTTGCAATGGAAATGAGACCTATACTATCTCTTGGTACAAGGAAAAACGTTTGTTGTTAGGGATTGCCCTGACTTAATAAACTAGAGATTGTAGATTTTCTTCTGATAACCATGATTTGAATGCACTGAGTGATTATCTAGGTTTCTAGTACCATGTATGGTATCCCTCTTGCCTAGTGGGTCTTAAGCCCAATTAGAGAGTTGTTGGTTACCAACAAGGTATGTGTGCTACTAATATACCCATAGAATTATCTGTTTCTCTGTCCATATTACATTTATCCTGCCATTCCCTACTCTATTGCTCTATAACCACCTGCTCCAGTCTTGGTCCCCTTTTCCTTTCCTGGCTTCTGTAGTTATTACAGGCTAAGTATTTACATATAAATGTTTTAAACTGGGAGCCTCTGATAAGAAAGAACATGGGACATTTGTTTTTCTCACTCTGTGCTACCTCACTCAATATGGTCTTTTCTAGTTCCATCTATTTACCTGCAAAGTTCATGATTTCATTTCTGTTTTTCACTAATATTATTCTATATTGTATATGTGTTAATTTACATTATCCATTTATGAGTTTTAGATTGTAATATTATTTACAAAAATATCACAAGAGGGTCTCTAGTACAGTTACTATAGTACTGCACTCCTCTGAAACCTCTTGATCCACAGCAATGTCCACATTGCTTTAAGTGCTGTTGTCTTCCAAGATCCTACTATAATGGCTCTCAAGTACTGCTTGCAACATTTGGCCACTTTCTTAGTCCAAAGTCCCAAAATTTACCACATTCCTTCAAAAATCGCTATGGTCAGATATTTCACAGTAAGAACCCACTTTTGGTACCTATGTCTGTGTTATGTTTCTACTGCTGTGATAAGGCACTACAACCAAGGCAACTTGTAGAAGAAAAAGTTTATTGGGGCTTAAGTTGCAGAGGTTGAGTCTATGCTATGGCCATTATGATAAGGAACATTGACTCACACAGGCGGGCATGATGTTGGAGCAATAGCTGAGAGCTTACATTTATCCACAAGCATGAATCAGAGGTAGAGTGATAACTGGGAATGAGCTGGGCTTTTGAAACCTCAGTACCTCCCCAAGGTGACACATCTTCAACAAAACCTCACTTTTAAATTCTTCTCAAACAGTTCAACCAAGGGACAACATATTCCAATATATGGAGGGCATTCTCATTCAAACCACCACAATTGGATCACAACATAGTAAATGTCCACACTGATATTCATATACCTTCCCTTTTAAATAATACTTTACTCCTATATTCCCTTATTATCTGCCTATCACTACTTAAACCTTTAAACCACCAGTTTTACTCTCTCTCACTCCATAATACCTATGCTATACTAAAGACTTTCCTTTAAGGGAACTACTCACAATAGCTCCTTTCTAGTCTCCTGGTTTCCAAAGGCACTCCAAGTGAAGCACATATAGCTAAAGAGCTGAAGAAAGAATTCACACATGAAAGTGAATATGTGATGTCTTTCTTTCCATGTCTGAGTCACCTCTCTCAGTATTTTTACACTCTCATTCATTTGCGTGGGATTTCATGATTTATTTTTTTCTTTTCAACTAAATAAGATTCTATTGGGTATATATGCCACAGAAATATTTCTGGGTCATATGGTTGTTTCTATTTCTAGTCTTTTCAGGAACCTCTGTTGTAAGGAGGCTGTATTGTGGGAGCTCCTTCCTATACTACCTGACACTTGGCATACCTTTCTTCTGAACAGTAAAGTCATTGAACAATTTTTTACATGTATAACTGAATATCAACATGTAGAAAATGAAAATAGATGCATATCTATTGCCATGGACAAAACTCAATTCCAAACAGTCAAAGAACTCAAAATAAAACTAACCATACTGAACCTCATAGAAGAGAAAATGGGAAATACACTTGAATGCATTGGCACAAAGGACAACTTCCTAAATATAACCCCAGTAGCACAGACACTGCAAGAAAAAGTTAACAAATGGGACCTCCTGAAACTGAGAAACTTCTGTAAAGCAAAGGACATGGTCAACAAGACAAAACAACAGCCTATAGAATGGGAAAAGATCTTCACCCACCCCATATTGGACAGAGGGCTGATCTCCAAAATACAAAACAAACTCAAGAAATCGGTCATCAGAAGAACAAATCATCCAATAAAAAATGGGGTACAGATCTAAACAGAGAACTTGCAACAAAGGAATCTAAAATGGCTGAAAGACCCTTAAGGAAATGCTCAACATCCTTAGCCATCATAGAAAGGCAAATCAAATCATCAGTGGTTTTGATCTTGGTCATTCTCACAGGTGTAAGATGGAATCTCAGAGTTGTTTTGATTTGCAATGTATTAAACTTTCTGAACTCTCAACCTCACCTCAAAAAATGAAAGTATTAAAATTTACAAACATAATATCCCTAGAATTAAAAAAGAATAAAAGATTAGTCCCTATTTTATAAGAGCATAATTACACTATAGTTTTGACAAATATATTTTGGTGATTTTATTCTTACATTCTAATTTTTTTAATTTCTCCTACATCAAATATATAATAGAGAAGAAGCAATACAGCTGATTTTGGAAACAGCAATAAAAATTGGATTTGGATGCAAACACTGAGTCTGTTAGTTCAGTTGTTACCTTCAGCTAGTTATTGAGATAATGATTCTCTTTTATACTCTAAATAATATCCGAAATGTCAGCGACTTAAGAGCAAACACACTGAGTAAGCATATCTAGAAACCTCTCTATTACCCATAATATTTAGTTTCTTTTCTATTCATTTATCCCCTTCCATATATTAATTAGAGATATGTTTCCTTATTGGATTTCTACAAAGGTTTGGTATCCCTTATAAAGTCATTGTGGTGATTCCAATGAGAAATGTTCCAAATTGTCTCAGGTATTCTTTTGTGATGTGAAGCTGTGCTAGTGGAAATTGATCATTGGAAATGGATTCTGAGAATTTATAAGCTTACATCTATTCCAGTTTACTTTCTCTGCTTTCTGCATGAGGTCAAGACGTGATCTCTTAGTACCCTGCTCCTGCCAAATGCTGGGTTGATGCTGCAGGGAATCAGAACACATGTTTTGTTGTTGTTTTGGTTTTTTGTTTTCTTTGCTTTGTCCATGAGGAACATTGAAGGCTTTGTAATTTTGGACTAAAAAAGAAGTTGAATGTTATAATCATGAATGTGGGAAGCAGATGGAGTCCTGAGTGAATATATGATTAACAATGCCTCTAAATCCATGAAATGGCAAAGCCTTCCATTGGTTTAATATGGATGTTCATGCAGATTAAAGATGGACTTTTAGGTAAAACCAGTGTATGCTTGAAATTATCCACTAGAGCTTCCTTCTCCCCATGACTGCATCCTGAGCCTGATCTTCTACAACAGTTTCCTAAAAGGTTAGCCAATTTGTTTCCTCCTAATTTGTGCTTTATATGATTAATAATCTAATTTACCAGTTTATGCTGTTTGTGCATCTTCATCAGAGTGCATGGTTCACCTGACTTCAGATTTTCTGTATGTAATTTTGATATTTTGCCATTCACCTGATCAGGTCAATCCCATAGCTGAGAAGGTTGTGGCACAGATCTTAACCATATTTCTAGTGTGAGCTTGAAATGCGTTAGCTCTTGGTGTAATGTGGACAGTAGAGACCCAGCTCAAGAGATTTTAGAGGGAAGCAAGTACTTTAACAGTAACTGAAATAGGGGCAATCTTTGTGATATTTTGGCATTTGTACATTCTGTACCTGTGCTGTTTTTTTTTAATATGGACTCTTCCTCTGGAACCATATGACAAAATAAAGATTCTACCTCAGATTGTTTCTGTTCATAGAATTTTATCACAGAAACACAAACATAACTAACATGGCAGTAAATGGTAACCATGGTAGAGAGAAAACTCAAAATTATATTTTAAAATTGGCCTCACAAATATCAAATGAAGCCTTCGTATAGGCTTTGTTGTCTGCTTTTTGCTGTGGCTCATTCAAAACCCATCCTCAATCTGGATTCTAGCCTCAACAGTGGCACCTCTCCAATCAGAGCAGTGTCTGCATCTGCAGTCACCAAACAGCAGCTGTGATGGAGATTAGCACCTTTTCTTTCATGAACTCTCCTACTTTATGACAGTAACAGCCATCATCTCCTTTCAACAACATATTTCTCTAAAATCCTTTGCCTTCTATCAAATTGCTGCCATTTGCTTGGCCTAGTCTACCTGCCAGGAGGAAAACTTGTAATATTCTCAGTGGGAAACTGTGCTTCATGAGAGCAAGAGGGCGAAATTGGCTACCAGAAGGGAGACAAGTTAACACCAGATGAGAGGCAATGAAATGTGTTGGCAGGTGTTCTGGAGGCCTGAACTATTTCTGTCCATGTTACTTTAACATGAATCACAGATTGTTGTACACTGTTCTTAACCTGTTATGACATAGAATGACAGAACTAATTTCTTCCATGTAACTATATTTTAGTATTCATTATACATTTTTTTTA
>NC_022026.1:26555967-26564028 GCF_000317375.1 Microtus ochrogaster
GACTCTCTATATTTCCTGAGCTCTAATGACTAAATACTATATTCTCTTCGATGGCATCAATGTTTTTTGGCTTCATAAAATAGGTAAGATCATGTGGTTCTGTCATTTTTGTGCCTGAATCATTTAACTTATACCTTTCAGCTCTATACATGTTGCAAATGACAGGATTTTACTCTTTTTCTGGCTGAATAGAAGTATTCCGTTGTGTATTATGTAGCATATTTCCTGTATCAATCTGTTGATTGACACCTTTGTTAATTCTACATGTTAGCTACTGTGAATTATTTACAATAAATATTTGAGTGGTGATATCTCATTGATACGATGATTTTCATTCCTTTGCACATCATAGATGAGTTCTAACTTTAGGGGTATTTTTACAGCTTCAATTCTGTTTTACATGATTGCTAGAGTAATTTATATTTATATCCATGTCAAAAATAATCTTTTCTCTATACCTATGAGAGCATTGTTTTTGTCTTCTCTAAAATTAAAAAAAAATATTAGATATTTGGAATTTTTACATGTATTTTGATCAAACTTATCTCCTTTAAGAAAATCTTTCAGGATCTACCTTATTTTCACTATCCATTCAACTTTGTATCCTTTTTAAATACCTCAAGACCAATTTTTTGCTGTAAAAAATTATTAGATGTATGACCTTCCTATAGAGCATGGTTAACTTATGAAGTACTATTTGTAAGAGGTCAGTTTTGCTGGTTAATTATGTTCACTTGATGCAGGTTAGAGGCAGCAGAGAAGAGGGAGTCTCAATTGAGAAAATGCTTCCATAAGATCGGACTGTAGGCAAGCCTGTAGGCAATTTTCTCAATTAATCGATTGATAGGTGAGGACCTAGCACATTTTGGGTAGTGCCAGCTCCAAGTTAGTTGTTTATATGAAAGCAGGTTGTGCAAGACATGGAGCCCAAGACAGTAAGCAGCACCCTTCTATGGCCTCTGCATCAGCAAATGCGTTCAAGTTCCTGTTGTATGAATTTTTATCCTGACTTTTTTCAGTATGAAAGTGTAAGCCAAATAAACTTTTCCTCTCCAAGTTGCTTTGGCTATAGAGTTTTATTATAGCACTAGTAACCCTAACACACACACACACACACACACACACACACACCCACACACACACATACACACAAACACACACACTATGTAGTAGGTTTCTATATGACTTTTACAATGTTTTTAGTCTTAGTTATCCCTCTCTGTATTCCCTCCGTCATATTGTCTTTCCATTAACCTCACCAGTTAATACTCCTATTCTACTTTCCATTATATATGTAGATAACAATATACTCTATTTTGCCCTACCTTGTAAAATCCTCTCCTCCCCTCTGACCCCTTGCTAGCTACCTAACTTCTGTGACTGTTTTCATCAAAACACACATATCCAAGGTATTTTGTTGAGCCTGGAAAGATAGCTCAGTTAGTAAAAATGATTGCCATACAATCATGGGAACAAAGTTTTATTTCCAAGACTCAAATTATAAAAAAATAGAGTCATGATGAAATATGGTTGTAATTCTATGACTTGAAAACAGGATACTGCCAGATCCGTGGAGTTTGTGTACCAACCATTTGTTCTTGACAACAAGCTTCAGATCTCAGGGTGTAGACCTATCTCAAGAAACAATGTAGACAGCTCCTGAAGAATGACACCTGATGTTGAATTCTAGTGGCTACAAGGACACACACACACATACCAGAAAAATGAAAAAGGATATAGTGTAGTCAAACTAAGAGATGTATTGCTTTGAAAAAATGGTTAATTACAGCATAATCTGATCACAATTTTAAAACTTATTCTGATGAACTAAATTCTGCTTTTTTTCTTTTTTTAATTATTGAAAATTTCATATGTGCTATCTTACTTACTTTTTAGTGCTTATTAAAAAACACCATGACCAAGGCAATATAAAAAGAAAACATTTAATTTGCCTTACAGTTTCAGAGACTTCGAGTACATAATGGCTAGGAAAAGAAACAGCTGAAAACTCACATATTGACCACCACCATGAGGCAGAGAAAGAACCTAAGTTTGGGAAGCCACTCTCTCTTGCTCCTGCTTGTCTAATTTGGACAGCGTATAGTCAGCAGTTAAGGCAAGGGCACTTTCTTATTCAGTGACTTACTTTTGCTACAAAAAACGTAAAATCCATGTGGAGTTTCTTTAGTGCTATGATCTTCTCCAAAGTAGATTGGTGCTGCCAGGAGCAGAAATGTCTCGTTGTCATAAAAAAGAAGTTGTTATTAAAACATGTTAAATGCCATAAAGTTTCTTTGTTAATATTGGAGAGATATATCCATCTGTGAACATAAGGATAAATACTTAGAACAAAGTTATGAATTATGCTTGATTAGCAATGTGGTGTTTGTAGATTCTCTACCAAGATCCATGACCTCACTAAGCCCAGGTAGTTGGATATGTTTTCTTTCTTATTGAGCAATCCTTAAGTACAGTTACAAAAATGTTGGTTATTGGTAAGATATGAGTTCTCCTTCTGCACTGTTAGGGTTATTGTGTGATGTTTGTCATTGTTATGGTTCATAGACATTGTAGTTGTATAGGACTGTTGGTTTCTTTTTCCCCTGGAAACTTATATAGATTGTGCATTCTGATGCATTCTAGTCCCCGGAAAGTAGGTTCTCAGGTCAGGTCCAGCTCAGATCCTCCATGTCTTGTGTCAAAAGTACATGGTAACAAAATATTTCCCCTTCACCCTCTGGAAGGCATTCAAGGGCAATAGCAATATCTGGGTTTATTGTTCCTTTGTTTATTTTTTGTTGAAATCTCTTAGATTTCTCTGATCAACTTGTATGGGGGGGTTTCTAGCTTTCTCTTGGGGTTTTACTATTAGGTATCCTATGGTTCTTTCAGGAGCATTAG
The DNA here is from genome assembly GCF_000317375.1 of Microtus ochrogaster. NCBI lineage: Eukaryota > Metazoa > Chordata > Mammalia > Rodentia > Cricetidae > Microtus > Microtus ochrogaster. The sequence goes on from NC_022026.1 coordinate 26,558,869, forward strand.
GAACCCAGATGGGAAAATAAAATTTAAACTATATATGTATACGTGTATGTACTTATATATTTTTGCATATTATGTCATTTTTAGATAAATAGATAATAGTATGATTTGCTAACTTTTTCAGACATCATTACTGATGTTCTAATTTCTCTCATTGCTTTTGAATTTGTGATATTTCCTTATGCCTCTTCTGATTATATGTTCTGACATGGCTTATTTTTCCTTCATGCCCTTTTAGGTACACTCATCCTTCTCTTCAGTCTAAAGAATTCCCCTAAGCATCCTTTGTATAGCTTGTTGACTGGTCATAAATACCTGCAACTGTTTTTTTTAAATTTATTTATTTATTAAAGATTTCTGTCTCTTCCCCGCCACCGCCTCCCATTTCCCTCCCCCGCCCCCAGTCAAGTCCCCCTCCCTCTCAGCCCAAAGAGCAATCAGGATTCCCTGCCCTGTGGGAAGTCCAAGGACCACCCACCTCCATCCAGGTCTAGTAAGGTGAGCATCTAAACTGCCTAGGCTAGCACAAAGCCAGAGACAGAGACCCACATTGGAGCACCGGACAGAAATCTCAAGGTCCAAATCAGGAGCAGAAGGAGAGAGAGCATGAGCAAGGAACTCAGGACCGCGAGGGGTACACCCACACACTGAGACAATGGGGATGTTCTATAGGGAACTCACCAAGGCCACCAGGCCTGGATCTGAAAAAGCCTGGGATAAAACCGGACTCGCTGAACATAGCGGACAATGAGGACTACTGAGAACTCAAGTACACGGCAATGGGTTTTTGATCCTACTGCTACTGGTTTTTAGAACTGAAATTTTATTTCTCCTGGGGTTTTTTGTTTGTTTGTTTTCGGGACGTAGATTCAACAGAAATTTTCTCTGTGTAACAGCCATAGCTATTTTGGAACATCTTTTGTAGACCACTCTAACCTGGACCTCACAGATATCTGCCTGCCTCTGCCTCATGAGCACTGAGATTATAGCAATTTGCCACCATACTCATCTTTTTTCTTCTTAATTTTCAATGGATAATTTCCTGGATATAATAATTTGATAATCTGGGTTTGTAGTTATAGTTCTTTAAAGCATGCCTCACCCAATCCCTTTGTCTCAGTCACTAACCCTCAAAAGCATTTTATAGCTGAAAGCCATAAGCCATGCTGGCCTGAGACCTAGGTAGATGATCTTCACTCCTTCTCCTGCCCTCCCATTCCAGTTCCCCAGGTTTATCTAGAGCCTTATATCAGACCACCTTCTCAGGTCTCTCCTTCCTCTCTGCCCCTGCAAAGGGACTCTGCAGATCTTTTTATTCAGACTCTCTCCCTCATATTGAAACTTCTTCTGGGTCAATACCCAGAAGCACTGTATCCACTGAAACCCGTGGCTATGCCACCCTGGGAACCAAATAGATGATCTTCACTGTCCATCCTGTTCTCCACTCCTGATTTTCCAGTATCATCTCCAACCCCATATCAGACCACATACAGGGACCTGTTTTTTGTCTATGCTTACATTCCTTGCAGACCAGGGGACCAACCTTCCTCTCTCACCCAAATGCCCATTGATCAGACATTACCCAGAGGCACTCTCTACCTGGGAACATAATGGCTACATGGGCCTCATATTTGGGAGTCAATTTCCACATCCCTTCATGTGCTTCATTTCCAGTTCATCAGTCTTATCCCCAGCACTGTAGTTGAGCAACTTCAGGGGCCTGCCTTCCTTCTCGGCCTCTATTCCCTTATAGCATATACAACTTTCTACCCTCAGATGGACTCTCACAGAGTGCCCTATTCTCAACCATCCCTACTCCTTCCTGTCAATTCTCAATCCCTAGGAACATCTTCTACTTGAGATCTTCAGCAGCCACATATGGCAAGGAGTCAGATATAGTCCATAGGAAGAGACATGTAGCTACCACACTCTCCTAAGATCCAGAGAGAGCAAGAGAAACCAAAAACTGAAAATTCACCCAAAAAGAAAATACCAACTAGCGAGACCTATAATCATCCCCAAACCCTGATGCCTAGAAAAGAACATGAAAACACAATTGATAACAGCTATAAAAATTTCTCCACCATAACTCAAAAGCTCTACTAGATAGGGAGATCATGGAGAAATGCAAAATAGCTGAACCACAAGGAAAGGATTTCAAAGTAGCTATTCTGAGTATTTTTTAAGTATTAAACTGAATCTGAATAAATCCTTTAGTGAAACATGTGGGAACATAAAGAGTAGAATGAAATGAAAAAAATCACTAAAGAAAATTCAAATGGAGGAAAACTGGAATGATACATTAGGAAGACAAATAAAAACCTCAGAAAAAAGAGATGGAAGAATCTCAGTCATTGAAGATAAGATAAAAGCAATGTATACCTCAAATGAAAAAAATGGAAAAACCAAAAATATCCAGGCACAAAGCATTCCTAAAATCTGGAATACCTTGAAAAGGCAAAAATCTATGAGTAATAGGAATAGAGGTAAGAGGGGGGAGAAAAAAAACCAAGTTAAAGGTACATAAAATATGCTCATTAAGACAACAAGAGAAAATTTTACCAACCTACGGAAATAGGTTATTATCAAGGTACAAAAATCATATAAAACACCAAAAAGACTGGAACTGAAAAGAAATTACTCACAGCACATAATCTTCAAGACACTAAATGGGAACTGGAGAGACAGCTCAGAGGTTAAGAGCACTGACTGTTCTTCCAGGAGCCCTGAGTTCAATTTCCTGCAATCACATCATCTGTAATGGGATCTGGTGCCCTCTTCTGGCCTGCAGGAATCATACAGGCAGAATGTTATATATAATTAATAAATAAATCTATTTTAAAAAGAGCAGACTGTGAGGTGAGTGACCAGCCTCACAGCTGGATAGCCCAGTCTCTAGGCCCTAGGCCCTGCCTGGGGACAAAACCCCACGCCCCAGCCACACCCGCCTCAGCAGCAATGGCTGGTCAGTGGGTAAGACTCCTGCAAGCAGCCTTCTTCAACACCTCCCCAATCAAACCCACTAATGTACAATTTCCACTCAGCCCCCATGCCTGCCCATCCCCCACGACCTCTGTGGCTCCCTGAAACACAGACTGTGACTATACAGAAAAGACCAAAAGGTCCTGGGAGCAAAACCCAGCCCCATCCCAAATAGCACTAGCAGGCCAATGAGCAAGCCTCCAGCAAGCAGGCTGCTCCAACAACCCCTATCAGACCCTCTAATCTACATGTCCCACTCCCCCCCCCAGATGCATGCATCCCCGGTGACCTGAGCGGCTCCCTGAGAAACAGACTGCAAATGCACAGAGTGGACTAATAGGTGAGTGACCAGGTCCCAGCTGGACAGCCCAGGCTCTAGGATCTAGGCCCTGGGATAAACCCTGGGCCCCTCTCCTCCCCACCTTAGCTGTATTGGTCAGATAGTAGACAAGTCTCCTGCAGGCAGACCGCCCCATTACTCCCCATCAGACCCTGTAATCTACAAATCCCAGTCTACTGCCAAACCCACTTATCTCCTGAGACCTCAGTGGCTCCCTGAGACACAGACAGCAACTGCATAGAGTGGCAAGAACAGCTAGCTCCCTGAGACCCAGAAACCAACTTCAACGACTATATCAAGATGCATTGGCTGCACCAAAGGGAGGATGAGATGGGTAGGCTCCAATGCAAGAATACATTCAGCAGTCTAAAGAGCAATATAGCAACACCAAAAACTAGTGGTCCTACAACAGGAAGAACTGAACATGCTAACTCAGAAGGAGTACGAATAAACGACCATAAATTTAACTTTAAGAATATGATAAAGACCCTTAAAGAAGAAATGGAAAAACTCCTTTTTAAAAAATGGACAAAAAGACAAAAAAATGGGAAGTCTCACACTAGCAACTTAATAGCACACCTGAAAGCTCTAGAATAAAAAGTAGACTCATCCCAAGAGGAGTAGAAGATAGGAAATAATCAAATTTCAATAAAATAGAATAGAATCAATAAAACAGAAACAAAGTAAATAATACAAAGAATCAATGAAGCAAAGAACTAGTTCTCTGACAAAATCAACAAGATAAACAAATCCTTTTGCTGTGGGATGCTCTTATACACTTTAAAGATTTGTCACTTATATTAGTTTAATAAAACACTGATGGGCCAGTAGCCAGGAAGGAAGTATAGGTGAGGCAACCAGACTAGGAGAATTCTGGGAAGAGTAAAGGCAGAGAATCAGTCACCAGCCATATGCAGAAGAAGCATGATGAGAATGAATTACTGAGAAAAGGTACCAAGCCCTCTCGTTAAATATAGAGAAGAATTATGACTTAATTTAAGTTGAAAGAGCTGGTTAATAATAAACCTGAGCTAATAGGACAAACAGTTAATAACTAATATAAGTCTCTGTGTTTTCTTGGGGTTTGAATGGATGTGGTAGAAGGCAAAGCAGAAACTTCTTTTTACACCCATATCAAAACTAACCAAAAGGAAGAGAGTATCCCAATTAACAAAATCAGAAATAAAAACAGCAGAAACCATGTTCATAAACAATAACAACACTACAGCCAAAATCATATATTGGCACTCAAACACTAACAAAAGGTTACTTCCAGACCTCACTCTCACCAATATATAGGACATTCAGATAAAACCTTAATAGAGAAAAGCTAGAGCTAAATGACATCATAAAGTAAATGGACCTAGCAAATATTTACAAAACATTTCTCCCAAACACATAAGAGAGTGCCTTCTGTTCATTAATTCATGGAATGTTCTACAAACGTAATTCATGGAATGTTCTACAAACGTGATCACATATTTTGACAAATAGCAACTCTCAAAGTATAAAAGAAAATTGAAATAACATAATACATTCCATCTGGCCACCATGGAATAAAGCTAAATATCAATAGAAAATAGAAACAACAGAAAACTTATGAAAATTTTTAAATTATAAATGTTTTGCCAATAGCCCAGGTATGTCTTTAGCAACCTCTTATAACTTAATTTAACTCATATTTCTTATCTAAGTTCCACCACATGGTTCATGGTTTGCCACCTCATTTTCTTTATCTTTTTTTGATTTTTATTGAAATCTACATTTTTCTCGGCTCCCCCTGCCTCTCCCCTCCCCTTCAAACCTCTAAAAAAAGGTCAACCTACTGATTAAAAGAAGAT
>NC_022026.1:26565557-26570110 GCF_000317375.1 Microtus ochrogaster
TTCCCACAGGGCAGGGAACCCTGACTGCTCTTTGGACTGGAGAGGGAGGGGGAGGGGAAGTGAGTGGAGGGGAAGGGAAATGGGAGGAGGGAAGGAGGTGGAAATTTTTAATAAAAAATAATAAGTGAATAAATAAATAAATACCAGAAAGAATTCAGGGAAAAAAAGGTCCCCATGATCCCAATTTACTCAGGAGATCTTGCGTTTTTCTCTTTCCCATGTAGATTAGATTCACCTATGTCTCTCTTAGAGTCCTCATTGTTGTCTAGTTTCTCTGGAATTGAGATTTGTAGGCTGGTTGTCTTTGCTTTATGTTTAAAAACCACCTATAAGTGAGTTCATATGATATTTGTGTTTCTGGGTCTGGGTTACCTCACTCAAAATGGTGTTTTCTAGCTCCATCCATTTGCTTGCAATTTTTAAGATGTCATTATTTTTTCTATTTTATAGTACTCCATTGTATAAATGTACCACATTTTCCTTATCCATTCTCCCATCAAGGGGCTTTTAGGTTGTTTCCAGGTTCTGGCTATGACAAACAATGCTGCTATGAACATAGCTGAGCACATGTCCTTGTGGCAAGGTTGAGCATTCTTTGTATATATATACCTAAAAGTGCTACTGTTGGGTCTTGAGTAAGGTTGTTTCCTAATTTTCTGACAAATTGCCATACTGATAACCAAAGGGGCTGTACCAGCTTGTACTCCCACCAGCAATGCAGAAGTGTTTCCTTTACCCCACATCCTCTCCAGCATAAGTTGTCATCAGTGTTTTTGATCTTAGCCATTCTTACAGTATAAGATGGAATCTCAGAGTTGTTTTGATTTGCATTTTTCTTATGACTAAGGATGCTGAACATTTCCTTAATTGTCTTTCAGCCATTTTAGATTCCTCTGTTTAGGTCTGTACTCCATTTTTGTTGGATTATTTGTTCTTTGGGTATACAATTTTAGAATTCTTTGTATATTTTAGAAATCAGGTACACAAACTTGTTTCTTAGGTCCATATGATTGGAAATTTTTTCCCAACACTTTCCTCTGAGGTGATGTCTATTTTTGAGGTTGAGGTGTGTTTCTTGTATGCAGCAGAAGAATGGATTCTGTTTTGTATCAAATCTGTTATCCTTTTTCTTTTTATAGGTGAGTTAAGTCCATTTATATTAAGGGATATTAATGACCAATGATGGCTATCTCCTGTTAACTTACTTTTAATTGTTGGTGATGTTAATTTGTGTGTTTTTCCCTTTTTTTGGATTTGTTGCTTTGAGATCATCAATTGTCTGTGTTTTTGTTGATGTAGGCAACCTCCTTGGAATGAAGTTTTCTTTCTAGTACTTTGTGTAAGGCTTAGTTTAAAAACTTACAAATTTATAGAAACTGAACAATTCACTACTGAACAAAAAACAGGTCATCACAAAAATTAAGATAGAAATCAATAAACATTTTGGAATTGAATAAAATGAGAACACAACATGCCCTAACTTATTAAACACAATGACAATGGTTATAAGAGGCAAGTTCATAGCACTAAATGCTACATGGAAAATATGGAGAAATGTCATAATAGTAACTTAACAGCACACCTGAATATCTAGAAAAAAAAAAAGAAGACATCATGTCCAATAGGGGTACATGGCAAGAAATAAATTCAGGCCTGAAAACAATAAAATTGAAACAAACAAATAAAAAGTAATATAAGGTATCTATTAAAAATAATTGGCTCTTTGAGAATGTCAATAAAATTGACAAACCCTTAGCCAAATTAACTAAAAGGCAGAAGTAAAATATGCAAATTAATCTTAGAGTTGAAATAGAAAGCATAACAAGAGACACCAAGGAAATCTAGAGAATAAGATTGACATATTTCAAAATCCTGTACTTGAAAAAATTGGAAAATCTAAAAGAAGTGGACAATATCCTTTATACCACCTACCAAAAATAAATCAGGATTGGATAAGTATTTTAAACACTACTATAACAATTAATCAGCAATTAAGTCTGTAACCTTTAATGAAATAGAAGCAGCAATTAAAAGTCTCTCAACTTAAAAAAAGTTCAGGGTTATATGATTTAGAGCAGAATTCATAAAATCCTATTAGACATTCCAAGAATAATTAATAGCAATATTCCTCAAATGATTTTGCAAAATAAAAGCAAAGAGAGCATTATTCAATTGTTTTCATAACACCACAATTACCCTGATACTTAAACCACATAAAGACCCAACAAAGAAATAGACATACAGACTAATTTACCTTGCAGACATAAATGCCAAATTTCTCAATGAAATTTTTACAAATGAAATACAGGAACACATCAAATTTATAATTCATCCACCATGATCAAGGAGGCATTATACAAGAGATGCAGGTTCAACATATGTAAATAGGTAAAAGTTTGCACCACAGAAACAGACTAAAAGAAAAAAATGCACAATGATCTCATTAACAAAAGAAAAGCTCTTTGACAAAATCCAGCAAACCTTCATTATAAACGTCAGGGAAAGACTAGGGGTACAAGGGAAATGCCTCAGCATAATAAAGACAATTTACCATAAGACCAGAGCCAACCTAACCTAAATGAAGAAAAACTCAAAGCATTTTCATTGAAAAGAGGATTAATACAAGGTTGTCTACTTTTTTCATATTTATTTAATATAGTACTTAAATCTTAGCTAGGGCACTAAGACAACTGCAAGAGATCAAGAGGGTAAAAACAGGAAAGGAAATGCCAAATTACCTTTATTTGCAGATAGAATTCTTGTATAAATAAATTATCCTAAATATTCCACTGGGAAACTCTTACAGCTGAAAAATACTTTCAGCAAAGTAACAGTGTATAAAATTAACATACAAAAAAGATTAGCTTTCCCATATCTAAACAGCAAAGGAATTGAGAAATAATCAGTCAAACAATACCTTTTACAATAGCCTCAAAAATTAAATATCTTAGGGTAACTCTAACAAAGCAAGTACAATCTTCTAGATGGCAAAAGATACCATCACTCATACAAAGTGAAGGTCTACGCATGAGAAAATACTTTTACTAACTGAACATCTGATAGAGGACTAATACCTAAAATACATAGAGAACTAAAATAACAGAAAAAGAGAAACAATATAGCAAAAACTGAGGCACAGATCTAAACAGCAATCTCAAAAGAAGAATCTAATATAGCTGAGAAACATTTAAAGAAAAGTTAATATTATTAGTCATCAGGGAAATGCAAATCAAAACTATTTTGAGATTTCATCTTGTACAAATGAGGTTAGCCAAGAACAATAAAACAAATGACGGCTCATACAGGCAAGGATGTGGAATAAAGGGAATATTCATCCACTGCTAATGGTAGTGCCAACTTGTACAGCCACTATGGAAATCAGCATGGCAGGCCCTAAGGAAGCTGAGATCAGATTTTCCTCAAGATCAAGCTTTCCCATTCTTGGACATATACCCACAAAACTCTATATCTAACCATGAACACACAAACTCAACTATATTCATTGCTACTCTATTCATAATAGCCAGAAATTCAAAATGGCTGGAATGTTCATCAATGTGGATAAATAGACAAATAAAATGTGGTATATTTTATTTTTTTATATAGTGGAATGTTTTTCATCTGTTTATAAAAAAGAAATTTGTAAATAATTGGAGTAAGTAGGAAAAAAAATCCTAAGTATAGTAACTCAAAACACAAATATAGTATATATTCACTCATATGTGGATGTTAGGTATACTTAACTGTTCAACAGGTAGACTACAATTTATAATAGCAGAAGATAGGCGCAGTGTAAAAGAATGGGGGCATAAAGCTGCCTAAGTAGGGGAAACTAAATAGAGAGTTGAGGTTAGACTGTTGCTGGGAGCTGAAATGGGAGTACCAAACAGAGAGTGGAAGAGAAGAGGTGGATAAGATAAAGAATATGAGGAAACACAACTAAATCTGTAAGCCATTTTAGGGGTCCTTTGGAAACCCAATTTCGTAGAAGCATCTTAAAATATATACATATATGAAAGAAATCTAAATATAATCACGAAACATTGGGAAATACAAAACTGCAACTAGACATCTCTCATGACCAAATCAAATCTCAAACAAGCCCAGAAATGAGTTACATGTAATTGAGTTGTTGGCCAATGCACCGCATGGAAACCCCCAAACATCCCAGGCTATTGACAAGGCAAATGCTTGTACTCCACAAGCTGAGAGACCCTATTACTGGAAACAACACCTCATTGAAGAAGTTGAGCTTGTGCCTATCTGAAGAATTCCTTCTTCTGTATGCTGCCATTTTGTCTTGTTGACCATGTCCTTTGCTTTACAGAGCATTTCAGTTTCAGGAGATCCCATTTATTAATTGTTTCTCTCAGTGTTTGTGGTACTGGGGTCATGTATAAGAAGTGGTCTCCTGTGCCAATACATTCAAGTGTACTTCTCACTTTCTCTTCTATGAGGTTCAGTGTGACTGGCTTTATGTTGAGGTCTTTGATCCATTTGGACTTGAGTTTTGTGCATGGTGATAGATATGGATCTATTTTCATTCTTCTACA
>NC_022026.1:26571035-26579177 GCF_000317375.1 Microtus ochrogaster
GGGCAAATGGATGGAGCTAGAAAACATCACATTGAGTGAGGTAACCCAGACCCAGAAAGACAAATATAATATGAACTCACTCTTAAGTGGTTTTTAAACATAAAGCAAAGAAAACCAGTCTACAATTCACAATTCAGAGAACCTATACACCAATGAAGACCCTAAGAAAGACATATGTGAATCTAATCTACATGGGAAATGGAAAAAGACAAGATCTCCTGCGGAAATTGGGAACTTGGGGACTATGGGAGAGGGTTAAAGGGGAAGGGAAGGGAAAAGAGAAAAATGTATAGCTCAATAAAATTAATAAAAGGAAAATTAAATTCTCCTACTGATTATTGTTCATGGTACTGAAAATTACTCTGAATGCAGAGACAGGTAAACACCAATCCAGTCACAAATGCTGTGATTGGCATGACTTGCATGTAAAATATGCTGGTACAACAGTAGCATAATCTTGTGGAAGTAACCAACTACTCTCTGATTGGAATTAAAGTGATTACTCAGTAAGACAGATTCCATACTTGACACTTCTCATACAATAAGAACCTGAGACTAGATAGGCCATAGATCTAAGGGAAAACCAAATAGTACTATTCTGCTAAAGGAATATAGTAATAAAATGACTCCTAATGACACTCTACTGTACTCTCAGATGAGTGTCTCGCTCAGAAGTCTAAGGAGAAGCTTTTTCCTGAAGTGGATGAGAACAAATAAAGAAAACCGCAGCTGAACAATATGAAGGAAAATGAGAGACCTTGAAATACTTAGAACAAATTGAAATGTCTTTATTTACTCTCTCCCCTCAGGACTCAAGGAAGCCTGTGGAAAAGGAAGTAGAATGATTGTAAGAACTAGAGTAGATGGAGGATACCAGTTAAACCAGACCCTTTAAATACAAGATCAATACACATATGAACTAACAGAGGCTGGGGCAGCATGCTCAAGCCCTGTACAAGTATGAGCCAGATGAGGTCCCAGCATTGAGAGGGGAAGTAGAAACAATCCCTCATGCCTAATCCAGAGAATATCTCCAATTGATAACTGCTCACAAAATAAAAAAAAAAATAAAAATAAAAAAAAACCATTTTCTTTCATAAAGTCTCACTGGGTATTCTAAACATTCTTTAAGGTTGTAAACATGTCTTGGAGTAGATAGCCAATACAAAACTGACTCAAGGCCTTATTTGAAGGTTCTTTATCACATAATGTTTTGTCAGGGCTTTTTTTTAACCTTTTAGATCTTCATTTTTGTGTTTTATGATGTTTCTCTGTGTCTCTCTGCATTTGCCTATGTTTTCTGTGCATTTTCTTTTGCTTTTTTCCTTCTGTTTGTTCATTTCTTTTATCCTATCCTGGTTTGGTTGCTTTTATTTTGTATTATTATTATTATTAATCATTATTATTTGTGTGCTTGTCTGTTTTGTAATGAGGGATAAATAATGGATGTAGATTTGGGTGGAAGGTGAAATGTGGAAGAGTTGAAAGGGATTGGAGAGAAAATATTGTGATCAAAATATATTGTATAAAAAAGCCATTTTTGAGGCACGAATGAGTCTGAGACCTGAGAGGGAGTAGGCCTAAGCCAGCATATCTGTGGTTCTCAGCATTGGTCTGGAACATCAAAGGGAATAGGCAGGAACCTGGAACCCTCTGTGGGTCCAAGCATGAGTCTGGAACCTCTGAGGGAGTAAGCCTGAGCCAAGTCCTCTATTGTTCTGGGCACACCAGAACCTGGGAACTCTGAGACTGTAGACCAGAGCCAAAAACCTTCACAGGACCAACTCCAAACCAGGAATTTCTGCAGGAGTGGATCCAGACCAGGATTTTCAAATACAGGTCAAAGCCAATAACCTATGCCAAAGTAGGCCTGAGGCAAGGAACTCTACCTTGAGCAACAAATTCCACAGGAGTGGGACTGAACCAGATACTTAGGACAGAGTGGACCTGAGGTAGCAAGCTCCATGGATGCAGAAGCCAGGAACTAAACCAGTCCTGGGACCGGATTGAGCCAACAACCTGGTCCAGAGACAGAGATCTCCACCAGAACAGGTACAGGAAAGTAATTGCTGAGTGGTGAGCCAGAAACCGCTGAGAGTCCAGACATGAATCTGGGACCTTCAAGGAAGTAGACCTAAGCTAAGACCCTTGTGGGTCTGGGCATGAGTCTAGGACCTCCCAGGAACTAGGCCTGAGCCAGGACCTCTGTCAGTCTGGGCATAAATCTGGAACCTCTGGGGAAGTAGGCAGGAACCAGAGTTCTCTGTAGGGTCAGGCAGGAGTCTGGGACCTCTGAGGGAGTAAGCCTGATCCAGGTCCTCTGTGGTTCTGGGTGCACCTGAATCTGAAAACTCCGAGGCAGTAGACCAGAGCCAGAAAACTGTGAAGGATGAACTCCAAGCCAGAGTCTTCTGCAGGAGAGGATCCAGACCAGGATTTACAGTAACAGGCCAAAGCTGGTAACCTAGGCCAAAGTAAATCTGGGACAGCAAACTCCAAGAGAGCATTGAACTATCTCCAGGAACAGGAAGTAACCAACAGGGTAACTAGAACTGTGTCACTTAGTGTATCACAAGGACCAACCATCTGAGTTTTGGATTCACTGCCACCTAGAAGATTAATCAACAGAATTTCAGACAGCCCAAACCATGTCTATTAGTGGAAAAGATGAGTAGAAAAGGTAAGAACACACACAACAACACAAAGAGCAACACAACATCAGTAAAACCTAAAGACCCTACAACAGCAAGACCTGAACAACCAAATATAAATGAAGCAGAAGAAAATGACCTAAAAAATAACATCAAGAGAATGTTTGAAACTCTTGAGGAGGAAATGCGAAATTCCCTTTAAGAAATGGAGGAAAAGACAAACAAAAAATTGGAAGACATCAGCAAATCCCTTAAAGAAAACCAAGAAAAATAAATCAAACATATGAAAGAAACTATTCAAGACTTGTAAACTGAAACAGGTCATATTTCAAAAAACCTATATTCCACAAAAATGGAAAACTTAAAGGAAATGGACAACTTTCTGGATAAATGTCACTTAGCAAAATTAAATCAAGAACACAGAAGCAAATTAAACAGACCTATAACTGCTAAAGAAATAGAAACAGTCATCAAAAGTCTCCCAACCAAATAGAAACCCAGAACCAGATGGTTTTAGCTCAAAATTCTACAAGATTTTCAAAGAACTAATACCAATACTCCTCAAATTGTTCCACACAATAGAAACAGAAGGTACATTGCCAAACTCTTTTTATAAGGCCATTACCCTAATACCCAAACCACATTAAGACATTACTAAGAAAAAGAATTACAGACTAATTTCACTCATGAATATTGATGCAAAAATACTAAATAAAATACTGGCAAATTGAATCCAAGAAGCCATCAGAACCATCATCCACCATGATCAAGTGGGCTTCATCCCAGAGATGGAGAGATGGTTCAAGATATGAAAATCTGTCAACGTAATCCACTATATAAACAAACTGAAAAATAAAAACCACATGATCATCTTATTAGATGCTGAAAAAGCTTTTGACAAAATAGAACATTGTGACATGAGGGCCTGATTGTTGGGCTTTCTGCCCTGCCCAGTTCCCATAGCTGGTAAGCCCCAAAGAAATTACATAGAGGTCTATATTAATGATAAATTGGCCCATTAGCTCAGGCTTCTTATTAATTCTTATAACTTATATTAACCTATTATTTTTATCTATGTTAGCCACATGGCTCAGTACCTTTTTCAGCAGGGGCAGGTCACATCCTGCTTCTTTGGTGTCTGGACAGGACTGGGGAGGAATGGGATTCCCCCTTCTCAGAATTCTCCTGTTCCCATAATGCACCTCTACTTCCTGTCTGGTTGTCCTGCCTATACTTCCTGCCTGGCTACTGACCAATCAGAGTTTATTTAAAACATAATTGACAGAATATAAAATTGTCCCACACCATTTCCCCCTCTTTTTTTAAACAAAGGAAAATATCCATAGTCCATTCTTTGGTAATGTGGGCATAGTATTGCAGTCTACTTCCTGCTGGTTGGGAGCACTGATAATATTATGGAGACCTAAAGAAAATTTTGAAATATGATGAAGTCTTGACTGGAGTATCCTGTGAGGTTTGATCATCTCAGGCAGCAGTCTTGATCTGTTCTGGATGTACAACTCAGACATCTGGGCCATCTGTTCCTACTGAAGATATCTCAGATGGTCTTCCTTTATAAAACCTGATTTTTCTTAACTCAGAATGAATCCACAGCCTCTCATTTCCTATGGAAACAAAAGCAAAATCTCTTCTCCAAAGTAACATACCTTTTGACTTCAATTTTGAAGTCAAGTTATTTTCAAAATACCTATCTTAGATTAATTTAGCAGCATTTATAAGCAAATATCTTTTAGCAGCTGTTGCTCCTTCCTCAGAATTCAAACAATTCAAAGAGAGCATAATAACATACAGTATCAAGATGCTCGGTGTATTTTTCATCTTTACATGGCTTTATTTTAACCTCTATTTCTTTTGTTTTTACTTATGCCAGTAGCCATAGGAGAAGCAAGATATGAGATTATATTCCATGAACCTTATGGTAAAATATAGAGTAATAGAACTAGTTAATAATAGGCCTGATCTTGTAGTCTTAATGAACATTAAGCTTCAGAGTGGTTATTCAGGAACTGTTGGACGGGAAACCTCCAATTACAGTTAGTAGCTCTAATTCTTGCTAGGGCACTCCATTTTCTCTGTGGACTTTGACTTACTGTGTTGTGAAAGGAAATATATGTAGACAATATATGGCATCATGGACATGGACAATCATAATTAGGCTTTGAAGTGGGAGAGCTTTAAGAATAAAACAAATGATGGCAAAAGGTAGCCATGGAGGACCTTGAAGGAAAAAGCAGGGGCCTCTATGTCCCTTAGTTTCCTTCAGAATTTAAGAACAAACAGCATTTATTTCTCTTATTCACTTATTTTCAAGTGAACGGGAATGTAAGTTCTACCCAATGTGAACAAACCTTTGTTTTGATAAGAGTGCTAGGAGTCACAGAGGAAGTTATTAGATGAAGCAATAAACTTATTCTGCATCTGTAGAAGGAGAGACTGCAGAAGGGCATGGCCTCATTTCTTGCTAAGAGAAAGTAGAGAAGTATGCATATCTGTAAATTAACATGGGAAGGCAGGCTAAAGGGAGAGAGAAAGAAAGGAAGGGAATATCACTTCAAGGTATACAAAAGAGGAATTTACTTTCAAAACACAGAATATGACATTATTTTCTTGTCTGTATTGTCCAAGAGATATTTTGTTGTCAGATCTGTTTTGAATCCCAAATGACAAGGAAAACCTAGAGTAGGTACAAGGAAAGTCAGTAGTATGAGGTATAGACAAAAGCTTGTGGTTCATGTGGAATCACTAAATGAACTGGAGCTCTAATTTTGGACCTGAAAGATGGAAGAAAATAAAGTTTAAAGTATAAAGTATCTATGATGTTCCAGGAAACAGAGCTATGAAATACAGAAGCTACAGGGATCTGCAATTCAGTTTTTAATTTAAAAGAAGAATATTTTAATGTGAGCTCCTATAACTAGAAGCATAAAAGGAGAACATGAAAGGTTGGGTGGAGATGTTTGAAATGAATCAGGTTAAAGATTAGATGAGCTGACTTTAGAGGTTCTGTCAAGCCCGAAGCTTTTAAAATCTTTCCTCACTTTTTCGTGCATGATTTTGGAGTTGGAAACTGTGCCAAACTTCTATAGAGCATTTATGAAAGTCCAAGACATGAACCAAGCTAAAAATGAAACCACAAATCAAAACCTATAATTTTTAAAGAATATACTTCAATCCAGATGTTATCACAGAAATTAGAAAGTGAAAACTTAACCAAAACAGGGTTCTGTGGGCCAAAGCATGAACTCAACAATCTTTTTTCAGCCTCAGTATGAAAGGATTAGAGCACTACTGGTGTATGATTGGTTTGCACTGATATTACATAAATTGCATTAATGGATGGTATCTTAGAGACTGAATAGAGGTAGTGAAATACCAATATGCTCCACTTCCATATGACTGGGAATGTTGTAGAAGAGGCTGGAAAGAAGGTAAGATCCAGAGGTAGTAGAAGACCACAAGAAAACAGTCTCTTCTGAAAATAGCAAAGAGGATGCACATATGTACTCACATCAATTAAGACAACATATACAAAAGCTGTTAAAGTCCAAAGCAGACCAAATCTCAGCACAGAAATAGGATGGATGTGTATGTACATCACACCACCTTTAACTCTGGAGCTAATGACATTTGTTAACTTTTGGAAAAGGGAGAGACAGCTTTCTCTAACACATACCAAGTTTCGCTACCAACTTAACATGCAACCTTGGCCCTCCTAAACCATAGCTTCTGTATGATTACCAAGAAAATTTTTCCTCAGTGATGCTGGTCTCTTGTTAATTGCAACTTATTTTTAATCCCTAGCTAACAATCATCAACTGTTCCAGTGAAGCTAAGGTTTGATGGTACCATATCTTCTTAATCAAAGCTGATTTGTGTAGCTGCAGCTGGTGAGAAACCACAGATTCTTAATTTAAATATATCACAAGAATAACCCTGATAGATTCTTTGCTTCTCTCTCAAACTTATTAAGCCAGGGTTTTTTATATTTGCATTTATCTCAACATTCTTACTTTCTAAGATCCTAGACACTAGCCCATTAAGCTTTAAGCATTCAAAAATTTTCTGGCTCAATATTTGAAAAATTTGCACATTTCTCCCAAAATTAATATGGTCAGGATTGTGACGGTAATACCCTATGCTAGCACCAATTTCTTAGCGTGTTTGCTACTGCAGGAATAAACACTGTGACCATGAGCAACTGTGGTAGGAAGGACTTATTTCATATTGTAGCTTACAGTCAATCATCTGGGGAAGTCAAGAGAGAAACTTAAGGCATGGATTTGGAAGCAGAAACTGAAGCACAGACCAGGAGAGAATGCTGCTTACTTTCTTGTTGCTCATGGCTCACACTCACTTTGCTTTTTTTTAATACAGTCCAAGTGAACCACCCACAGCAGACTGGAAATTACCACACCAATAATCAAGAAAATGTTCCATAACTTTGCTGAGAGGCAAATATGTTGGAGGCATTTTCAACCTAAAGTTTTCCTTTTCCTGGATGACTCTAACTTGTGTCAAGTTGAGGAAAAACTAACCAGCATCATTTAGAAAATGAAACCTGATGATTATTAAGTTTGTGAATTGCTTTTATAAACTTTAAGAGACACATTAGACTGTGGGTTAAATCTAGAGTTGTGCTTCCTAAAAGCAAAACATAAGCCTCCCAATAAAAGAAAAACAAAACAAAACAAACAAACAAACAAACAAAAAAACCAGATAAACCCACTTCCCACCAAACCAAAAAAGAAACAACCAACAAACAAAAATCATATTATGAACACAGCATGCATTCTCTAGGAATCTGAAGGCCACACCAGTCAGGGAAGCAGGGAGTTTAAGTAGAGATCTTCACTTATCCCTTCTTTCCTCCAAGTACAATCCCTTAGTTCTGCAGCAGACCAGCTGTCATGCCCTCCCTTTCATATCTGCCTGTATCTCTAGAGTATTATGCAGACCTTTTTCCAAACTCCCCCTCCCTCATCCCTTTGGCCAAGTCTCCAATTCCAGCAGGCATTCTTTGGGAACCCACTTCCTTAGTCTGCCAGAAAACCAGGTAAGCCAGCAAAGCAGATTGTATTTTTTCATTTCTCTGCCTCTCCTCCTTATCTAATGGCCCAGTTCCATTCCTAGCTCCATAGCAGACTACCTGCTGCTGCCACTCCTCCCTCTCTGTACCCATTCCCAGAGTACCAAGCAGATCCTGGTGGAACATTGTGTTTCTATTCCTCTTGAGGACTTCTCCACCAAACCCTTTCCAGCCCCTGCCAATTCCTAAGCATAATTTCCCAATACCAAGAAACATTTGTACTGAGAATCCCCGAGTGGCCACACTTAGCAGGTTTGCAGAAGACTTTCCTATCAGGCAACACAAAACATCACATTTTAAGAAAAAAACAAAAAAGAGGAAACAAAGTATTTGCCCAATAAAGACAAAACCAGATATGAGCATTATAATTTCAATTGTCTCAAA
>NC_022026.1:26579547-26581680 GCF_000317375.1 Microtus ochrogaster
GCGGTGGAGGGGAGGAGGCAGAAATCCTTAATAAATAAATAAATTAAAAAAATAAAATAAGAACTTTTAATCTAAAAAATAAATAAATAAAATCCAATAAACCTATAAAACAGTAAAATAATGAAAGGAAATAATTAAAGCAGATCAAGACATGAAAGTGGAAATAGAATCAATAAAGAAAACACAAACTCAGGAAAATCTGGAAATGAAAAATTCAAGAACTTGAACAGGAACCTCAGAAGTAAATTTGTCCAACATAATATAAGAAATGAAAAAGATAATCACAGAAATTGAAGAGAAGGTAAGATAAATAGATATCTGAGTGAAAGAAAACACTATATATATATATATATGCATGTATATGTATTAGATACATACACACACATATATACATATGCATAACAAAATCCGTAGGGTCAAAACTATATATATATATATATATGCATGTATATGTATTAGATACATACACACACATATATACATATGCATAACAAAATCCGTAGGGTCAAAACATACAGGAAATCTGGGACATTATAAAATAAATAATCTATAAACAGGAAAGATAAGGAACCCAGGTCCAAGGTACAGAAAGTATTTTCAACAAAATCATAGAAAAAAATTTCCTTAACCTAATGAAGCAGGTGCATATCAAGGTAATGTACGACATTACACCACATACACTGGACCAGAGAAAAAGCTACTGTTGACACATATAATCAAAAAAAAATTCAATGTACAGAACAAAGAAAGAATATTAAAAACTTCAAGGGAAAAAAACCAAGTGACATACAAAGAAAATTCAATTAGAACAAATCATTACTTCATAGTGAAGACCCTAAAAGCAAGAAAGTTCTGAAAAGATGTTCTACAAATGTTTGGTAACCACAGATGCCAATCTAGAATACTATACCCAGCAAGACATTCAATCACAATAGGTAAAGAAAGACATTCCATGATCAATCCAAATTTAAGTGGTAGGTACCTAACAATCCATCTCTACAGAAGATGCTAGAAGAACAAATTAAACCTGGGAGGTTATCCACACTCAAAAAGTCAAAGGAATAAATAAACTTAGAATGCCAAATCTAAGGAGGGAAGAGAAAACACACCTTAAAAATATAACAGGAATCCACAAACACTCATGGATAAACTCTCAAAAAGCAATGATCTCGGGTCCATAATAAAAAGGCAATACTAACAGGATATGAAAATAGAATCAATTCTTTGGCTGTATCCAAGAAATAAACATTAACATCAAGAATAGATATCATCTCAGGGTAAAAGGATGAAAAAGTATACTCCAAGAAAATGAACATAGAAAGCAAGCTGGTTTAACCACTGTAATGTCTGACAAAATAAATTTCAAACCAAAAAAGGGGATAGGGAAACATGCCTCACACTCATAAAAGGAAAAATCAACTGAGAGAACATTCAATATCTTAACATCTATACATCAAACACAAGGACACCCATGTTCATAAAAGAAGCACTGCTACAGTTCAAGTCATGTATTTGTTGTAACACACTGAGAATGAGTTACTTACATATGCCACTCTCTCCAATATACAGGTCATCTGGACAAAAATTAACAGAGAAATCCTAGAGCTAGATGCTATTATATACCCAATTGGCCAAACAGATACCTCCAGAACAATTCACAAAAACACAAATGAGTATATATGCTTCTCAGAATTTCATGGAACACTCAACAAAATTAATCACATATTTCAACACAAAGCAATTATCAACAGATAAAACTGAAATAATCCCCTGAATCCTATATGATCACTATGGATTAAAGCTGGATATTAACAGTAACAGAAACGACAGAAAATTTACAAGCTCATGGAAACTGAATAACTCACTTCTGAATGAAAATGGGTCAAGACAAAAATTAAGAAATAAAATCACAGTGCTCCCATTGAGATCAGGAACAAGACAAGGTTGTCCACTTGCTCCATATCTATTCAATATAGTTCTTTTTTCTTTTTTTTAAATTTATTTATTTATTAAGGATATCTGCCTCCTCCCTGCCATCACCTCCCATTTCCCTCCCCCTCCCCCATCAAGTCCCTCTCCCTCATCAGCATGAAGAGCAAACAGGGTTCCCTGACCTGTGGGAAGTCCAAGGAC
>NC_022026.1:26582728-26583588 GCF_000317375.1 Microtus ochrogaster
ATATAGTTCTTGACTTACTAGCAAGAACAATAAGATAACAAACAAAGACCAAAGCGATACAAGTAGGAAAAGAAGAAGTCAACACTAACTATTTGCTGATTATATGATAGTTTACATAAGCGACCTCAAAAATTCGACCAAGGGAGTTGTACAACTCATAAACACTTTCAGTAATGTAGCAGGATACAAGATTAACTAAAAAAAAAAAAATCAGTAGCCCTCCCTTAAACAAATGGCAAGTAGACTGAGAAAGAAACCAGAGAAACATAACCCTTCACAATAGCTACAAATAGCATAAAATATCTCATAATAACTCTAACCAAACAAATGGAAGACCTGTATGGCAAGAACTTTAAATCTTTTAAGAAAGAAATTGAAGAAGATACAAGAAAATGGAAAGATCGCCCATACTCTTGTGTAGGTAGAACTAACATAGTAAAAATAGCAATCTTACCAAAAGCAATCTACAGATTCAATGCAATACCCATCAAAATGCAAGGAAAATTCTTCACAGACCTTGAACGAACAGTACTCAACTTCATTTGGAAAAGCAAAAAACCCAGGATAGCCAAAACAATCCTGTACAATAAAAGAACTTCTGAAGGCATCACAATCCCTGACTTCAAGTACTACTACAGAGCTACAGTACTGAAAACAGCCTCATATGGGCATAAAAGCAAACAGGAAGACAAAATATACATATACAAAAAACTCAAGAAATTGGTCATCAAAAGAATCCAATCCTAAACTGTTGAAATAAGGGCACGGCAAGGCTGCGTCCCCAGCACCTGGCCGACCACATGGCTAGCTCTAGCTTATGCCCCGAAATAATTATATGGAAACTGTATTCTTTTAAACAC
>NC_022026.1:26584818-26604335 GCF_000317375.1 Microtus ochrogaster
TATTAGCATAGCTGAAAGTTCTGGAACAAAAAGAAGGATCATACCTAATAGGAGTAGATGGAAAGAAACAATAAAATTCATGACTGAAATAAATAAAATTGAAACAATAACAACAATAAAATGAAACCAAGAATCAAGGAAACCGAGAGTTGAGTTTTGAAAAAATCAATAAGATAGAAAAACTCTTGGCCAAATTGACTAAAAGGCAGAGAGAGAACATCTAAATTAGAAAAACTAAAGATGAAAAGGGGTATATGACAAAGGATACTGCAAAAATCTAAAGAATCATTAAGGACTTTAAAAACTTTTAATTCACAAAACTGGAAAAATCTAAAAGAAATGGATAAATTTTGCAATATATACCACCTGGCAAAGTTAAATCAAGATCAAATAGACAACCTAAATAGACCTAGTAAAATAGAGAAAGTGATTTTAAAGTCTGCCAACCAAAAATAATAGAAAAATATAAAGAAAAATAGAAAAGTCTGTTGTAGAATATTGTTTTAAGATGTGTTACCAATTGTTTATACTATGAAATATTTGTTTAATGATGAAAAATTGTGTTGCATTATTTTATGTTTCATTTGTTTAATTCTGTGAAGCTGTGTTACTTTGCCTGTCTAAAACACCTAATGGTCTAATAGAGAGCTGAAAGGGCCAATGATGAGGCAGGAGAAAGGATAGGTAGGGCTGATAAGCAGAGAGAATAAATATAGGGAAAAATCAGAGGGGGGGAGCAAGAGAGATCAAGGAGAGAGAAAAGAAGGGGGCAGACACTCAACCACACAGCCAGCCATAAAGTAAGAGTGAAAGAAAGATTACAGAAGTAAGAAAAGAAAAAAGTCTGGAGGCAAAAGGTAGATGGGATAATTTAAGTTAAAAAAAAAAAGCTGGCGAGAAACAAGCTAAGTCAGGGCTTTTATAAATAATAATTAGCCTCTGTGTCTGATTCATTTGGGAGCTGAGTGGTGGAACCCCTAAAAGTTTAAAGAGTAATAAGAATAAAAAACAACCAACAACAAAAGCCTTGAGCCAGATGGTTTCAGTGCAGAATTCTACCAGACTTTCAAAGAAGACTTAATGCTAATACTTCTCAAATTATTTCACAAAATTAAAACAGAAGAAACATTACAGAATTCATTTTATGAGATGAGGCCACAGTTACCCTGATACCTAAACCACGAAACAAAAAACCTAAGAAGAATTACGGACCAATACCCTTTCAAACATAGATGTAAAAATTCCCAATAAAATTCTTGCTAACCAGATCCAATAATACATCACAAAGATCACCCACCACAATCAAGTAGGCTTTATCCCAAAGGTAGAGGAATGGATCAGCATGCATATTAAATAAATGTAATCCACCACTGATACAGACTGAAATACAAAAAGTACATTTTCTTATTAGATACAGAAAAGGCTTTTTACAAATCCAAGACCCTTTCAGGAAAAAAATCCTAGAGATTCTAGGGATGCAAGGGCATGTCTCACTGTAATAGAGGCAGTTTACAGCAAACCCATAGCCCATACCAACATAAATGTAGAGAAACAAATAACAACAACAACAACAAAACTACTAAAATCAGGAGAAAGAAGGTTGTTCACTCTAACCATACTTATTCAATTTAGTACTTGAAATCATTACTGGAGCAAAAACAAACTGAAGGTATTTAAGGGTCTATAAATTGGAGGGCAAGATGCCAAAGTGTCTTTATTTGTAGAATATATAAATGTATATATAAATGAGCCTGGAAATTTCATTGGGAAACTTTTAAAGCTGAAAAACAATTTCATCAAAGTAACTAGATATAAAAGCATCTCACAAAATCAGTAGCTTCCCTAAATTAAGATGACAAATTGACTGAGAAAAAAAAAATCACTAAAAAAATACACCCTTCACAAGAATCTCAAAATATATAAACTATCTTTGGGTAACTTTAATCAACAAAGTGATAGATTTGCATGATGAAAATTTTAAGACATTGAATAAAGAAACTTTAGAAGATGTCAGAACATGAAACCATCTCCCATGCTCATGGATCAGTAGGATTAATATAGTAAAAAATTTCTTACTAGTAAAAGCAATCTACATATTTGATGCAATCCCTCATGAAAATTCCAGCACAAGCTGGGCGGTGGTGGCGCACGCCTTTAATCCCAGCACTCGGGAGGCAGAGGCAGGCAGATCTCTGTGAGTTCGAGACCAGCCTGGTCTACAAAAGCTAGTGCCAGGACAGGCTCCAAAACCACAGAGAAAACCTGTCTCGAAAAACCACAAAAAAAAAAAAAGAAAAAAAATTCCAGCACAATTCTTCACATACCTTGAAATGATAATTTTCAGTTTCATATGGAAATTTTAAAAAGATGCCTAAAACAATTCTGAATGATAAAAACTGCTTTAGCTATTATTACTTCGATATCAAATTGTAATACAGAGCTGCAGTAACTAAAAAATTCAGGCATCTTCACCAATTGAACTGAATTGAAGATCAAGACACGCATACATTAACATATGAACAACTAATTTTTTACTTAAAAAAGCCAGAAATACAAAAGGGGAAAAATGCAGACTCTTCAACAAATAGTGTTTGCTACACTAGATAGCTGCATATAGAAGAGTGCAATAGATCCATACTTATTACCCTGCACAAAATTCAACCTAAATGTGTCAAGTCTTCAACATAAAACCAGATTCACTGAGATGATAGAAGAGAAAGTGGGAAATAGCCTTGAACTCATTAATACAAGAAAATATTTTCTGAACAAAAAGAACTTTGTTAGCACAAGCACTAAAATCAAGAATAAATAAATGAAATCTCATGATACTGAAAATTGTCTGCATTTCTGATGACCAAGACACCATCATTCCTGAGTATGCAAAAGAGTGAATCTATCTGTCTATATTCATTTCTTGTGCCTTCTCTTGGGCTATTTTCCTTTTGTTTGTTTACTTTCTTCTATTCTGATGTGTTATTATATTTTATTTATTTTTTGTATTATCTTTTAGTTGCCTGTTGTTTTCCAAGGAGAGATACAAGGGGTTTGATTTAGATTGAAGGGAATATAGGGAGGAGCTACAAGTATTACATGAAGAAGAAACCATAACCAGGGTATATTGTATGAAAAAGTCTATTTTTAATAAAAGAAAAAAACACTTGGAAATTCCAACTTATAAACAAGCAAGAAAAATAAAAACAGAAATAAAATATTTTATTGCTTAAAATGTTATTTTACAAAAATATTGTAAATCCAGATTTACTATGTATTCTAAGTTAAATTTACTTTACATGTATAGGAATCTATGAATGAATATATATGAAAGAATGTTCAAACAAGAAAGGGCATAATGGTTGATCTATCGAATATGTATGGAGCCCCAAATCAGGGGATTCTCTTTAACAGAAACATAGAAGAGACACAGAAGTCCCATGTGCATTGAATAGGGAAAGGATATGCTGAGTTTTACACTTATTTTACATGCTTTAACTTGATATGAAACCTTCTCAAGTTAGTTCATAAAAGCTTCAGAAGCATTTCATGAATTTAACAAAATTTCCTGACTGAATATAGACTTTATGGAAAAACTTAGTGCTACAAATGCATCCATTTGACAGTTCACATAAATATTCCAGAAATATTTGAGAAAAAAATCACATTTATAGGCAGCTTATAACCCCCTGAAATCACTATGTAACACTGTGTAGGACTATGAATCTCCTATATAAAAGAAATCTAGCCTACAATTTACAATCTCAGAGAACCAAGACAACAATGAGGACTCTAAGAGAGACATAAAAGAATCTAATCTACATGGGAAGTAGAAAAAGACAAGATATCCTGAGTTAATTGGGAGCATAGGGAGCATGGGAGAGGGTTGAAGGGGAAGGAAGAAGAAAGGAAAGCAGAGAAAAATTTATCACTCAATCAAATCAATAAAAAATACAAATGGAAAAATCTATATTAGCCATAACCTAGAAGTCATTAACAAAGATAGCATGTTTAAACTCACTGAAGATAGGGTATGGAGCAGAATGTTCTATACTCTGTATTCTAAGCCTAATATAAAAAACTAGCTCATTAAGGGTCTTTCACCCACAAATTTTTCCGAGGCAACTAAGCAAATCGAGCAAGAGGATACCTGCACAGTCTAAAAATATATGATTTGAAATCAAGTGACAGCATTTTCTTTCACAACACAACATAAGGAAAACCCTCTAGACAACATCACTGGGATTAAATTGTATCCATAATTGCAATTCCGTGAAAAGTATCTGAATCCATAGACAAAGTACCTATGTGAATAACCTAACCAGATGACTGGCAGATAAATAAATGAATAAAATAGGACCAACATTCTTCTAAACACTCGGTGAAATTTAACTGATTGTGTATATATATATATCTTTCTGTGAATTCTGTTGGAGAGTGTTTCTCTTTCTTTCTCTCTCTCTCTCATCTCTCTCATTTCTCTCTCTCTCTCTCTCTCTCTCTCTCTCTCTCTCTCTCTCTCACACACACACACACACACACACACACAATGATGTATAATCCTAAAGTTGACCAAACTTTTAAGAATTCAGAAAAAATTGTGACAGAATTTAAATACAAGAAATCTAGCAAAATCAATGACAAAATTAAACTTCAAAAAATTAAAAGAAAGTCAAATAATCTGAAAGCTGCTAGAAGAAAAAAAAAGCTACTAAAGAAGTGTCAGTTATAAACAGCATTTGAAAACAGTAAAAGGCAGAAAAAAGTAGGATACCTGTCAACCATGAATTCTGCCCTTGTTGAAATTGTCCTTTGGGGTAATGTATGGGACCCTATTAGACATTTTGGGAAAGCAAATAAAATCTCCAGTGCCCAGATAGTATGACCAGATTTAAATTTCTTAGCCAGTGGGGTCCCATAGATCCCCCAATATTACAGACTATTTCCAATGCTCTTTATTACTCTCCAGAATTTGACTGTAAGACCCTATTTATGAAGACATAGCATATCTGAGTCATAGAAGACAGTAAAAATTAGCTCGCATTGACCCAGAAACTTCATCCTTACTAGTTAGCTTTCATAGTGCTGGAAGGTGTTATGCAAAGCTAAAAATGGAGACAAGTAATCATCAGTTATATCTTTCTCTAGACCCTGCGAGATGTAATAAGGACTGACCTGGCAAGACATGATCAGTGTTAAAATAGTGGAATGAATATTATGGGATAACTAATCAATTTCTGAGTAGATTTGAGGTGTACTCCACAAGATGCAATCCATCTATGGTGGAATTATCAGAGCCAATAATCTGCAGTTAGTCTGGTCTTGATCTCTAGAGAAGAACCTACTACTATTACTCTGCTAGACACAGTATTAAACAGACTCCTAATGACTTATTATACATATAGATTAATGTGCCTCACAGCCTTCATATAAAAAGCTTCAATTTTCAGTAGATAATGATTAACACACACCCACAACTGGTCAAGATACAAAAAATAAGGGTCTGCAAAATTTTCATCTATGCAAAAAACATATATGCTTCACTTACTTCTCTTGAGTTTTGGGGTTCATTGTGGGAGAGGGGGGAGAAATAGTGTAAGAGCCAGAGATGTTAGATAATTGCAAGGAAACTTTATCTTCTGAACATATAGACTCATAGTGACTATGACAGAGCAAACAAGCACTGTGTAAACTGAAATAAGAAGAAATATCAGCATAGAGAGTAGAGTTCAAAATGAAGTCCCACCCCTTGCTGAGCAGAAGAATAGCCAGTTTTGTTTCAGAATGTATCCCTTTTTTATGTTGGCCAACTACTACTGGGTATGAAGCCTGAACTGGAGTGTCTTTGATATACCCAGATACTTCAGTGGAGAATACTGATTTTACCTTTTCCAAAAAACATCAATTGCAAAAAGCTTCTTGGTTAGGGTGGGGCTGATATACTGTGTAAAAAGAGCAAGTAAAAATAATAAAAACATCAACAGAAAAAGAATCTGTCCTTTGATAAGTAGACCTCACTTCAAGATAAGTTTTACATCCAAAAAAATTTGAGCACAAAATTTGGATGCCATAAATTTGTTGAAAAAGAGGACATGAAAATGGGTGGTTAGAGAAGTGGTGGTGAATCTGGGAGAAGACAGGGGAGATAGTAAATATGATAATAGTACACTCTATGAAATTCTTAAAGAATAGCACAGGAGTGACAGTTGTGTAGCTTGGTATGTTTGTAGGGCTCTTACACCTGGGATCAGCCCAGTTCCTGAACATGAGATGGTGTTTTGGAACCTAATCACCATGCTGGGATGCGTTGCCCACTCTTGATGCAGGGGAAGGAACTTGGTCTTGCCACAGCTTGATAAGCCATGCTTTGTTGACTCCCATGTTGAACTTGCCCCTTTCTGAATTAAGTTAAAGCAAGTAGATTGGGAAAGAGGCTAAGATGGGATGTGGGGACAGGAAACTAGAAGAGAGAAGAAAGGAAAATTGTGGTGGGTATTGAAAAAATT
Source organism: Microtus ochrogaster (assembly GCF_000317375.1). Classification (NCBI taxonomy): domain Eukaryota; kingdom Metazoa; phylum Chordata; class Mammalia; order Rodentia; family Cricetidae; genus Microtus; species Microtus ochrogaster. The sequence continues at coordinate 26,591,316 of NC_022026.1, forward strand.
TCCTTAAAAAAGAAAATTAAAATTTGAAGTAGGCAATACAAAATAAATAATACATATATTAATTTAAAAAAAGAAATTTGAAAATGTTCTTTGCTAATAAAAAAAATTGAAGGTATGGTCAGATAAAAGAAAACCAAGACCTGAACGTATACACAAATATTGACTAAAGGATTTTTTTCAACCATAATAGAAATAATCTTTAAAAAATATCGAGAGTATCAGATAAGAATTAACACTAGAGTAGAAGAACATTAGTCCAGACATTAGGTTATATTCACCACATAAATTAATAAACAATAATGCAATAATGCTTTCAGCAAAAGTGATATTGTCTAATACTCCACACATGACAACTAAAAGTAGATAATGTAATTAGACCTAAATGAAAGAGATTTACACTTGGCCCAAAAGATTAAACTAGTAATCCTCGTTAATATAAGCATACTGATAATAGTTGCAGTGCAGAGAATAACCAGTATGAAAATTTATACAAAGACTGAGAAAAGAAAAGCCTATTATCAATATGTAACTCTCTAAAAGTGTTCAAATAACAGAAATAAAGAAAAGAAGGAACAAACACAGACATGCGATTTTGGGTGTAATTAAGTGATAGAATATTTGGTTAACATGAATAATACCATAAATTTAACCCCTAGCACCCCAAAAGGCAGACTAATTCTGAAATACATAATTATCTCAAATGTAAATTGCCTGTAATCAGAAAGATGAAGACCAATGGAGTTGTTTTAAAAACAAAGCTCACTTTATTTTTACACAAAATACTCTTAGAAACAAAGACACAAGTAAACTGGATGTGACAGGTGTGCTTTTATATATATATTTAATGAATATTAATCATGATTATTCAGTACTGGTGTTGTATTTGTAAATATCTGATACAATCTCTTGCACTACTTTTCCTGGGATAAAGGAAGTAAACAGCAATTCACCTCATTGTATTGACAATAGAACAGAGCAATGATTTCTCACAAGCCTAGTCTACTGAACCAGTGAAATTTATTGACCTTAGCTTAGAAGTGCAGGTGAAAAGAATGGCTTTATCACTGAAGTTTCACCCCAGTATGGATGACTATTTCATGAAAGTTGCATCATAGAAGTTCTGTCTTCAGTTAATATTCTCCTTCCTACCTGGGAGGCAAGAAGAATTTGTGAGAATCTAAGAGTGTTCTTGACCATTCTAAATTTGCTTTGATTAAAAAAAATGTTAAAAGCCACATTACTAGTTGCAGAGGTTTAACTCTTAGTCTTATTCTTCTGATTTTATTACTATGACTGCTAAGTCAGTGACCATAGTATTCTGTGTCACATAGTCATAGCTAATATATCATGTTCTTCCCTAGTGAATAGCCACGCTAAAAGAGTGTCTTTCATTTAGAGAAAAATAAAATTACTATAAGCAAAGGAAGACATTGCATAATGATAAAAAGTAAAGTTATTGGTGATCAAACAGATATAATCATCATGAATAAATACACGTAAAGACAGACCTTTAAGATAAAGTAACACTTGAGAGAGCAGAAAGGTAAAATAGACAAATTCACAACTGTTATTAAGTACTTTAAGCTCCCTCTTAGTAACTAATGGAAAAGTTTGACAAAAGGCAGGGGAATTACTGACATATTAAAATCACTTTGTCCAACAACAGTGGCATATGATTTATAAGCTATGATGAACTACTCCCTAATACACAACACATATTATTGTGCCATAAAAACTCAGAGTCAAGAACATATGAAATATATTCTCAAACTAGTAATAAAAGAAATAAAACCCCCAAATAATAAAGGTGTCAATTCTCTGAATATATCTATAGGTTTTGTGCAATTTCTGTGGAAATCCCAGAAATATTTTTATGGAAACAATCAAGCTAATTCTTAAAATGTTGGAAGAGATGAACTCTACTTAGTCATATTTCTGGTTTCTTGGCTTGAACCTCTAGTTTTTCAATATTTTAGTTTATTGATTGTGGTTAAATGCTTCTGAATATTCTTATTTTAACCATACATAATTTAGGAATAATAATGACACTTCCCTTATGAAGGTTATTAAATGAGTAACATAATGGTATTTGCATAGTGTTAAAGATGTTATGATGGGTATTTGATTACGTTCGATCAAATGTGTTTACCCACACAGTCACACAATTATTCTGTAGTCTGTAGCTGCTCTCACAGTTAGGTGTAGCCATGTGACCAAACTTTGGTCTAAAAAATGTGTGGGAGTGATTTATACTTCTCCAAGGTTTGTTTTTTAAACATATATTAACTGTTTACTCTCTTTAGTTATCCATCTTAGAAAGAACAGATCAGGAGTCTCAGGAAGACAAAATCTGGTACTGTAAGTGTGTTGGCTCTTCTATTTTGTCTCTTAAATTCACTTTCTTTTTGATAAATGGATTGTATCATCTTGATTTCTAAGCTCATATTCATTTAAATACACTACCTCCCCCAACTCACATACAAATAAAATGTTGAAATATTTAAAAACTGCCAAACTAGTATATAGAATATCTACTTTCACCATCCACAGCCTATTTTGTTTATTGTGTCTTCTCTTACACTACAATGTCGTGTGTGTGTGTGTGTGTGTGTGTGTGTGTGTGTGTGTGTGTGTGTGTGCTGGATCTATCCATCTGAGAGGTGCCAGTAAATACTGTTAATCATAAGTATCTGGGAAGTGCTTTGCCCAAACATATTAGGAATTCTTTCAGTATCTAAATATGATGCCTTAGAATTAGTCTCAATGAAAGATATGGTACTTCTAAATCAGATTTGAATGAAAGTTATCACACTGTCTTTAGAAACTTTACTTTCTTTAGCACTTGAACTTAGAAAATTAATCCATGTATTGCCTACAAACATTATCAACAGGACACCACACCAAGTGGCCACATACATTTAAGTATCTGAAAAATACACAGTTGGGATCAAGCAGCATGTAAAGTAACTGTTTAGAAACAATTGCTTGGGAGCTTATTCCTCATACTGGGTTGCCTTGTGCAGACTTAATAAAATGGGAGGAACTTAGTCCTACAACAACTTGATAAGCCATGTGCCTTGTTGATACACATGGGAGGTCTACCTGTTTCTAAACAGAAACAGAGGAATGGATTGGGGGTTGGGTGAGGGGAAGAAATGGGAGGAGAGTAAGGAGGAGAAACTGGGATGTAAAGTAAATGGATAAAAATTAATTAATAAAAAAGGAACACTTGCTTTGCTGTAGAACTGTTTCCCCTGGGCACAATGTAACTATTTCCATCTTGAAATCAAAGCAGCTGGGGTCACCTGAATGAAATCATTTCGAAACTAGTCCCTAATGTTACCTATCTAAAGAGAAGGAGTGTATTCAGATCCCTGACTGATTTTCCAACAACATATTCCTTCTTGTCCCCTTGACTATCAGTAATCTTGCTACATCTGCACACAGTCTTTTTAAGTGCCACAGTAGGAGGTAGAAGAACGATTGGAGTGGAGGGTCTGCTAATGTCTCTTATCTAAGCCATCTTAGGCTGTGGCAGAACATTTCATGGATACGTATAGCCGCTTGTGAGTTGCAGGCAGTTGTTACTTAGCTGTTTGCTATAAGCAATGCCCTCAAACGCATTGGTTCACTAGTCTAGGATTGACTGGAATTATTACTTTGGAGGATTGACTGGAATTATTATTTTGATCTGTTATCAGTGCCATATAAGACATGATTAGACATTTTTTTATATAGCCCCCAGGAAAAGTAACACAACACATTGGTGATTGTTGTGAGGTATGTCAAAATCAAAGATGGTTGTGGACTTTGTAGAGGTAAGATACTTGATGTGGATAGGAAAGTGTGCAACTGAGACAGAGCTTTCCGAGAATCGAATATCTGTGAGCACAAAAGAGGTAAGTTTATCATAAGCTTTGTCTTATGAAATGACATGTCTTTCTGGTGGAATGACAGTTCTGTCACCTTTCCTGTGGTTGAAAAGGCATGAAATAAAGGCAGCGCTGTCTGACAAGATGGCAAGTCACAATGGAATTTTTATAGAGAAAATGTGGCAGGGCTGTCTTTCTGTGGCACAGAGTAGGAAGACTTATTGGTGAAAGTTCATATGAGTATGTCTTGAAAATGTCTGCAAGACCAGAGATTATATGATAATTCCTGAAAGTAGCACACAAAGAATTCTAAGAAAGCTGTGACAGCAGTTCTATAGAACATCCTATCCGCCAGGTGACACATTCAATTGATGTTGAGCTATATAGAGTCCAAGAGGTAACTTCTCTGCATGTGGGAAAAACTTCAACAGGAAATAGAGACAGGAAGCATCATCCATATTTACCGTTGATTTGTCAGGAAAAGTGAGTAGGAGGGAGGAAGAACTGCAAGTATTGGATTTATGACTCTTAGTTCCAGGAAAGCCTAAGCGACAAAGAGATCTATCAGAGCTTTCCAAAATCAAATGCCACAAGATTTGTGATGAATCAGAGGTCCTAGCAGAATCTGCGGATGCCCAGATGCTATATTTTGTGACCTTTCAGCACGCTTTAAACCTTGAACAGCATTTCACCTAGGGCAACAAGTTTTACAAAAATATGCAGATCATTACCCCATGTAAGAAATTTATTTTCAGCCAAATACTTGGTTGTAACCTTTAAGTCACTGCCTTCTTAGGATCTATTGCTAACTATAGCTTCATAGTCTTTGAACTCCCATTTGACTTTAAGCAGCACTGTTTTTCTTTTACATATCAAAATTTCAGCCAAAGTGTTGTTTCAAAAATGTTCAAAGAGACAAAAGAGAGATTAAGAATGCAAACTTACTCCAAACTATGGAAGGCTTTTGAACACAAGGTACTTAACTCCAGATTTTACCACTCCCCAGTAATCTTAATCTTAGTTTAACATTTTATCTCTTTTGCTTTGTATAATACATGCATATATTTTTATTACTTTTTATCCTTAGCTTAAAATAACCAATTTAAGTATGCATTATAAAAAAGCTCATACTTTAGATGAAAAGGATTATAGTATTTAATTAACTTTTTCAGGTCATGCAGAAAATTCCACTTGGAGACTAGAATTGTTGACTCACATTTGTGATTCATTCATTCCACACTTATACACTCACGCCTCTATATCAAGTTGTAGAAATAGTGAGGGCTTTAAATGAATATAAACTAGGATCAAATCACATTTTATCAACTATCATTGGATTATGATGAAAGACTAGCTCAAAGTGGGTGATTTATTAAGAAATTAAACACATTTCTCAAAGCTCTGGAGAAAATAATGTAAAGTTCAAAATCAAGTCTTTTTGTGTATCATCCCATAGCAGATACTGAAATGATAAGGGAGGATAATAGGACAAATGAAGGCAAAACTGGTTGTTACAGCAAATCTATTCTCACAATAGCCAATTCTCCTATAATAATAACTCTAACGTACCAATCATTTCTAAAAGATCTAATCACATTCAAAGGTCTTAACTACCAACACTCATTTTATACATTAACCTGTCACACATGAATGCTGAGAGCATCACATTTATACTATAATATATACGTTCAAGCTAGGGCAGGGCTTGGGAATAACACCTTATCTTTGATTCAGTACAGGTTTTGTGCAAACATCTCCCAGATGCTTTCAATGCATACAAGAACTTTCCTGTTGCATACAGAAAGCACTGTTCCACAGGAGTCATCTTTGCTTCTGGTTCTTACAATCCTTCCCCTCTTCTACAGGAATTCCTGAGCCTTGAGAGCAGGCGGTGAGACTGAGATATGCCACTTGGGGCTGACTATTCAATAATCTCTTATTCTATGAACATTGATCATTCATAGTTCCCTTAGCTAATCACCATTGACTACAAGAAGATCCTCTGATGAGGGTTGAGAGATTCACTTATCCATATGTACAATTATAGGTCTTTGGCCATATGTTTAATACTACATCCATTTAGCAGAATAACAACAGCAGGTTCTTCCTATTGGGAGATAATGGAGCAAAAAGTAGTAAGTGAATGAGAAGGATTTGAGGACAGATGAGGGGTTATAGAAAAGAATAACGAGTCCTTCTTGGTGATAGTTATTTCTCAGTACCTCACACCTCTTTGGCTCATCCTTTGAAGTCTAGGTGGAAACAATTACAGCCACTGCTTTGCTAGTCACAATGCATAGGAGACTGATCTTAGTAAATCTAAATAAGGGATATCTAAGGGCCACAGTGAGAAAAAATGGAGCAAATAATTTAAGATAGAATTTGAAAGCAGTAACCATTGCATTGAAACCACTTTGTGCTCTGCCTCCCTGGGGAATTGCACCATGGTCCTGTGATGTGATAAGAAGCTAGGATGCTACTGTGGTTATATTTAGGAAGTGGTCTTCTGTACCAGTGTGTGCAAGTGTACTTCCCACTTTCCCTTCTATGAGGTTCAGTGTGGCTGGCTTTATGTTGAGGTCTTTGATCCATTTGGGCTTGAGTTTTGTACATGGTGATAGATACGGATCTATTTTCATTCTTCTACATGTTGATATCCAGTGATGCCAGCACCATTTGTTAAATAAGCGTTCTTTTTTCCATTTGATAATTTTTGCTTCTTTGTCAAAAATCAGGTATTCAAAGGTATCTGGGTCTTCGATTCGGGTTCCTTTGGTCCTCCTGTCTGTTTTTATTTCAATACCAGGCTGTTTTCAGTACTGTAGCTCTGTAGTAGAGTTTGATGTCAGGGATTGTGATGCCTTCAAAAAATTAGGAAACAACCTTCTTCAAGACTCAGTAATATCACTTTGAGGTATATATACAAAGGATGCTCAATCGTGCCAACAGGACATGTGCTCAACTATGGTCATAGCAGCATTGTTTGTCATAGCCAGAACCTGGAAACATCCTAAATGCCTCTCAACGGAAGAATGTATAAGGAAAATGTACATTTATGCAATGGAGTACTATACAGCAGAAAAAAATGATGCCATCTTGAATTTTGCAGGAAAATGGATGGAGTGGGAAACATTATTTTGAGTGAGGTAACCCAGACCCAGAAAGACAACTGTCATATGTACTCACTCATAAGTGATTTTTAAACACAGAAAGCAAAGAAAAATAGCCTATAAATCACATTCCCAGATAACCTAGACAATAAAGAAGATCCTAAGAGAGACATACATAAATCTAATCAACATGGGAAGTAGAAAGTGACAAGATCTCCTTAGTAAATTGGGAGCATGGGGACCTTAGGAGAGAGTTGAAGGGGAGGGAAGACAGAGAGGGGAGCAGAAAAAATGTAAAGATAAAAAAAATAAATAAGAAAAAAAAAAAGAGAAAGTAACCGGGGAAAAAAAAAGAAGCTAGGATGATCTCCAAACGTTTAGAGTCAGGCTTCCATTGTGTTTATGTAAAGGTCTAGCTTCCTGTATGGATGACTGCCTAATCTCCTGGCTGTCTCAATGAATAGGCCCTAACTTTTAATGACATACCTCATTATGTTTTTTTTTTATGTTTCCTCCCAAATAGACTTTTGTTTTCTTTTGCACTATGTGTAGGTATGGTATGCAGCTTGATTCTGGAAACCTGACTAGGAGTGGCTAGTGAGTGAAGAAACGACAGTGACACTGAAGAAATGACATGGATATACAAAGAAAAGTTGGAGTCAGATGGAATGTCAGCACTCTGATGTAGTAGCATCAATACCACAGCAATATGAAACTTCAGGATACGTATTATGTGTAGCACAGGGGTGAGATATTAGGTAGTGTTCCTAGATAGGAAGTCTCTGTAGGTGAGCAGTGTCAAATTGCAAATACTTTAGAAGAAGAAGCTCCAGCAGTTAGTTTTTGGGCACACTAGCTAAATATTTGTAAACACTAATGTAGTACTTGGACCAGATGACAGCTTTTTGCCAATTTTCTCTGAGTCTGACCTATGAGGGGAAAGAGGCTCTGCTAAATTACTATAGGTCAGAGACCTTGGCCCTTGCATGGCCACCTTATGTCAAACAATACACCTTTACACAGAATTTCCTCTGCTCTTTACACATTCACTCAGGGCTTTCTTAGCAACTCATAGGTAGGCTACAGATTTTTCAAGTTCTTAAGTTTTGGCCTTGCTTGTAATCAACATTTCAATTCTTAAATCACTTCTCACATTTTATTTTTAGCAGTGTAGAGGAATAGGCTGTTTCTTCATCACTTTTCAAAAAATATTTTCTTTCAAAAGTCCAATTTCACTTATTGCAAATTTTATCTTCCACAAAACACTAAAATCTTACCATAGTTCATCCATATCTGTCATCAATTTGTAGTAAGAATGGTCTTTCCTATATTGCGTAGTAACATGCTCCCCATATTTATCTAAAATCTGATTAGAATATTAGTCATTTGTGTTTCATCACTGCTCATTTCACTAATAGACAGGAAACAGAAAGAGTCTAGCTGATGAATGGATAAATGATAGCATGGTATATTTACACAGTGGAATATTATATAGCTGGTAAGAAAAAATAAAATTATGCGATTCACAGGATTTACCTATGGATGGAGCTAAAACCAATAAATCTGAGTGAGGTAACCCAGATCCAAAAACACAAATTTTGAAATTTTTTATTTATGTTTATTACCTTTGAATTTTTAAAAATGCTTTTATGATCAATCTCTAAGCACAGTCATAGGATAATATAATTGTGACATATTCATAGATATATATACACACATAACATTCCTTTTAATTCTGATAGCAACATATTCATTTGGTGAGACCTCATCAAGTCCTACAGTTTTCTAAAACTCTACATTCACAGGACACATTCTCACACATTCATGTCTCTATTTGGTCACAGATCCAAGCTTTACCCATATTATATCTTTCCAATGCTTATTCATAGGTCATCTTCTCCTGTGTCTGACTTTGAGTTAAGCTGTTGAGAAACACCTGACACACATTTCAGCCTTTGATATAGTCAGAGTCTATTGAAATATGGAGAATCATGAGTAGGAAAACTGTAAGATAAATATACAGTTAATTATAAAAGAAAAATATTATATGTGTTACATATGAGACATATCAACCAACATTCCCTAAGGCTCCAATACATCAAGAAGCACTATTGTTGCACTGCAGGTTGCATCAGAGACATTTCAAGAGAGTAACTAAGTTGTTGCCTTTTTGTCTCTTGGTAACTCATGATAAGTAGGCACATGTTATGTGTCCTTTATTAATGCAGTCTGAAGTTAATTAAAGAGAACCTCTGGCTTTGTTACAGATTGTCATGGCAGCTCTTCCTAGTCCCACTTTATGTTTCTGAAAATAATGGAGATGGATATTTCTAGACATTAGAACCATTGAAGGACTAAGTGAAAGGAAAAACTGTGAAAAGCACTCTAAACTGTCAGGCACTTATTCAAAATGGGAAATGTTTTGCTGCCTAATTTTGTTGGTAACTTGTAGCAGTGTGTTGTCTCATGGTCCCATTTACTCAGTTAAGGGACAAAAGTCCTAAGGCTTTAAGGCATTGAGCCAAAAGGGTAGAATGGATGCTTCCTGTCACCCCCTCACTCAGCTTCTAAGATTTATCATTCCTCCCATCCCCTGAGATTCATTATTGCCAATTCTTGAAGAATGTACTTGGGCCTTTGAGCTCCATAATTTCTGACTCTTGAACCAAACACGACCCCTTTGAGGTTGGAAATCCATTTACTCTTGGCAAAGTCACAACATCTTGTTTCAAAGAAAAAGGGAGTAAAAAAAATATAGCTCACAAAATCTTAGGGAGTTTTATAACCAACGCTTATAAGACATTTTTGGAGCTGAATTCACTCTTACAACAGAGTCCTTGGATGATTTAAGTGTAAATGAATCAGAAGAGTCCAGATCAGATTTCTGTTGAAATACACAAAGTTTAGAAATGGAAGGATTGGAGGCTCAGCCAAGAGCACTCTCTGCTTGGGCAAAGCCCCCAGGGTAGCTGGAATCACAGCATTTGCAGAGATTTCCCACGGAGACACTTATATGGGTCCTAGAAAACTACATTAGGTGTAGCAGGCACCTTCCTCAATTCCTGTGCTAATGTCCAAGCCACCCAATGACCATAAGAGCTCCTGGGTACAGGATGGCTAACTTTCAGGAATGCTTCTCTAAATGAGCATTTCTGGATATAAAGAAAAGAGAGAAGTTACAATCCCAGCTTGCAGTCTCTTAATGTAATCACAGAGACAAGGAAGATACACAGGATACTTTACTGAAAGAACAGGCTCCTGTGCCATGGAAGAGGTCCAGCACAAGCTAATAGCAGCAGCAGTGAAGAGTAAACATCTTAGAGAAATGGTAAGAGCCTTGGATGAAACCCAAGAGACTTCACATCTAGGTTCTTAGCTCCCGTTCTTTTTCTACACATGCCAAATTCAACTTATTCCCAATTAGTCAATAACCATTCATGCTGCGTGGGTCTTAATCTTAAACAAATCCCATTTTTTAGAAAAAATGGAGCTCACAGTCTGATACTATATGATGTGGAGGATAATTACTTCTACCTTGTATCTATTTACATGACATTAACATAGTTTCAGTTTTGCTCTCTTCTTTAATCTTTCTCCAACAAAAGAGAGAGAAAAGAGTGAAAACTAATGTGGTCATGCTACTCTTCTGCTCATATTTGTCTTGGCTTTCCAATTCATATAGAATAAAAATCTAGGCATTTTATGTCTACTAAAAGTATGGTGATGCTTCTGATCTGAAGTAGGTCCTATTTTCCATATTCCTATGTTTTTTATTTATTGCTAAAATTCTTTACCTCAATGGCAGTATCAATATCTTCATATTTATCAGCAGTCTATCATCTTAAAATACTTTTATGTTTTGAGATTCTAATTTAATTATATAATTTCTCTTTCCATATTCTTCCCTCCTATCCTCACATATATCCTCCTTTCAATTTTATGGTCTCTTTTTTGTTAATATATATATACATATATTATATATAATACATATATACATATCTACACAATCTATATATGCATATATTTAGTAATATACATTACTAAATACAACCTTCTTAGTCTGTATGTTACTTGTAAATGTCTGTTTTCCACGCTAATAAAGGCCTCATTTGATATGGGATACCCCCTCTGTATGTTGTGAATACCATTGGTTAATAAAAAAATCTGCCTTTGTCTGTTGATAGCACAGAAATTAGGTAGGTGGGAAAAACTAAACAATGCTGGGAGAAGGGGGCTGGAGTCAAGGAGAAGCCATGGAGCTGCTGTGAGAGACAGACATGCAGAAACTTTGCTGGTAGGCCATGGCCTTGTGGTGATGCACAGATTAATGGAATTGGGTTAAATTAATATGTAATAGTTAGCCAAAAAAATCTAGAGCTAATGGGCCAAGCAGTGATTTAACTGATCAGTTTCTGTGTGATTATTTTGGGGCTGAGAAGCCGGGAACTAGCAAGAGACCTCTTCCAACACTCCTTGTTTTTATTAGAGATTTTAAAGGATAACACTATTTTGTAAGCAGTTTTAAGCAAAGGATAGAATATAGAAATGATAGAAAAAGTATTTGAAAGTGAACTCTCTTTCTACATGTGTACAATTTCAAATATGTAAGAACAATTCTAAGAACAGATGCCTTTTGGATTCTTAATGGTGAACCATGAAATAAAATGCGATATTTTAAAGTGTGACTTATTTTCCATTTTGATTGTTTCTTTACTCAGTTATGTATTAGATAGACATGTATTCTCTCTATTTAAATTTGATCATTTTTAGTACAGTGAAGACAATAACAAAAGCAAAACGGCCTTTAAAATAACAGTTAACAATGATAGTGGAATTGCTGCATTTTAAATACCATTTTAAATATACACATGTTAACAGGTTTACTTTACCACTAATCCTATTAAATTAGATAGATGATTCTATTTCTGCTTTGTACAAGAGGAAACGGAAGCACTATTACATGAAATAATTTTCATTCATAATTATAAATAGGAACTAGAAAAGGCCAAATATAGATGCAACTAGGCCCCGGGAGTTGTTTAGCCAATTTCTCTATTTTCACAATATGTCTTTTCAAATCTGTTGCTACCCCTTTAATTTAATCTCTTTAATACCCTTCTTTAATTTCAAAGTCACAAATTCTCCAAATATAAGAAATCTTCCTTTGAGTTGATGGTCAAAGGTTTTCAACAGACTCTCCAAACAATATAGGTCATTGCTTTTTTCCTTGGGTTCCCCCTGTAACTTGAATATTCAGGCTCTTTTCCAGAAGAATTGAATTAATGAAGCAGGAACTGACCTGAAAGCTTTATCTCTGAGGACTGGCTCTCACAGTCTTCAACAGAACTATGTAAGCTGCCAGGGGAAAAAAGTAACTCATAGTCTTTCCAAGATGTAAAACCTGTAAACCACAGTAATAACTACTATGGCAAGGTATCATCAAGAATGTAATAATGGCAATTACATTTGGGGAACCAAAAGGTGTCTGATTAAACTTGTGTCCTACTCAATAGGAGAAAATTTATGCTTGGTACTATAAACTCAGCCAAGTACCCATGGCTGGTAATGTCAGGGACCCTAAAGAACCTACCATTATTGACACTTTCTTAAACTGATATGATTTCTAACTGCATTCTAAATGCCTATCATATACCAACAGAGAAACAGAGCTATCATGTCAAATACACTTACTTCTATAGAAGGAGACCACTACAGAAATCCACAAGTTGTCAAACTAAGGAGAACTACTGACTATAGTGCCCAAACTCAACTGATACATCTACAGCCCAACTGCTACCCACAAAGGCTTAGGAAACATCTAAGAAGAGGGTATGAGAAGATTATAATACTAAGAGGACCAGGACATCTACTGCAAGATAGGTTCTTCTATATATGACAGGGAGACTGCATCCATGGATGCTCAACAATATGCTGTCACCAAAACAAGCACAATAAGAACACCAATTAAGGCAGGGCCTCTACTCCCTGCATACTGCATCTTTCTTCCTATCTCACCCACCATTCATCCAGAACCCTCC
>NC_022026.1:26609835-26610712 GCF_000317375.1 Microtus ochrogaster
TTGTTATTTTGGGTAAAGCTAGCCGGTGGCGGGAACTGGGTGGCGGAACACAGCTGGAAGCTCCTACTACAACATTGGAAATGATGTGGAAACCATTCACCATGGAAACTTCCTGAAATCTATGAGGGTGACAGTAGGGAGAACTTCTTCTAGTGTTGGAGGATATGGAGTTTGAACTGGCCAGCTTTTGTACCCAGGCAAGGCTTCTAGTGGTTGGACTGGGTTGTATGAGGTTGAGCTGTTGACTGAATGGAGATCCAGAAGCAACCCAGGCTTGTGTTAGGTTGGACGATCACCCTCCAAACATTGATAATGGTGCCCCATTGCTGAGGACAGCATCTATGTAACTCACTGAATGTAAAGGGGTTACACTGGTGCCTGTATGAACCCTTTACCCCTACATTCTAGTCTATTTGGTGAGAGAGGGTACTCTGGGATACCAAAGGTGAAACCTGGACAACATCCTAGCCACCAAACTTTCAGCCTACAGTCTGTCCTGCCTCCAAGATATGCTGGGGCAATGGTGATGCAGAACTTATGGGAGTGGCCAACCGAACCCCTTAAAAGGTTATTCAATCTTAATGAGACAGTCTAAGTGGGTGCACACACACACACACACACACACACACACACACTCAAGTACACATGCACACATATCAAACACAGAAAAATTAAGTGTAACCTCTAAGTTGTATTTATGTATTTATATCTATGTGTCTACGTGTCTTTATATGTGCATATTTTTGATAACTAAAGAAGAAAAAGATCATGAATTTGAGTGGAGGAGACACAAGAAGATTAAAAGACGTGAGTGTGAGGGGTAGATGTACTGTAAACATAATATTTATGCATGAAATTTGTAACACATACCCCAAAA
>NC_022026.1:26610812-26633031 GCF_000317375.1 Microtus ochrogaster
ACAGATGCAGACCCACAGCCAAACAATTGACAGAGCTCCAGGAATCCTGCAGAAGAAGGAGAAGAAGGATTATAGGTGCCAGAGCAGTCAAAGACTCCACAAGAAAACTGATACCATCAACTAATCTGGCTTCATAGGGACTTACAAAGACTGAGCCAACAGTTGGGAAACCTCCATGGGACTGAACTAGGCACTCTGCATATATGTGACAGTTGTGTAGCTTAATCCTTGTGTGTCACCCCTGATAGTGGGAAGAAGAGCTGCCTCCAACTCTTTTACTGGCTTTTGGGATCCTACTCCTCATATTGGGTTGCCTTGCTCAGCCTTAATACAGTGAGGTGCCTAGTCTCATTGCAACTTAATATACCTCCCCTCCAGCCTCACTCTTTTTCTATCTCTTATAAGAACAGAACAGAATTATAAGAGATAACAACCAAATGCAACAAAATAAATATAATAAAATGAAGCAAAAACTACTATATCTAAATTGGACATGGCAGACCAACAGAAGGAGATACGTCCCAAGGATAGGCAAAAAAGTCAGAGACCCATGTGCTCATACACACAGGAGTCTCATGAAAATACTAAGCTAATAGCTATAATATATACATAGTGGACATGGTGCAGACACATGGAGTCCCTGTGCTTGCTGCTTCAGTCTCTACAAGCTCGTATAAGCCTTTCTTAGTTGATTCAGAGGGCCCTGTTCTCCTGGTGTCCTCCACCCATTCTTCTTCCTCTAACAAATTTTCTGCCTGATCTTCCTTGGGATTTCTTGGGCTCTCATGGGAAGGAATTGGATGAAGATATTTCACTTAGACTCTCCAGAAAATGTCTGACTGAGTCACTGATCTACAAGTGTAGCAGAATATCATTAGCAGTCATTTTATTAATACTTTTTCTAGACCAGCAGTGTTCAGTTTTTTCTAGGTCTTTGGGCTATCTAGCCTCCTCTGCTTCTTGTTTACCCAAGCAGTATCCTACGTGGGTTCACTTACATAAAGTGCTCCCTAACTAAAATAAGACAGCGGTTGGCTAGTCACACAAGTTCTGAGCCACCATTGCCCTAGTATGTTGTTCAGGCAGAACAGATTGTAGGTCAAAGTTTTTGTGGGAGCGTTAGTGGCCACGTTTTTCTTTTGGTAGCCCACAGAGTATCTTTCTGCACCAGACAGACTAGAATGTAGGGATGAAGACTCCATGTAGTCACCAGCTGGACTACTCTGTATTCAATGAGTTATGTGGGTGTTGTCCTCAGCAAAGGGACCCTGATGTCAGTTTGTGGAGAGCAACCCTTTGTCTTAGCAACAGCCTGCATAAAGAATATGTGATACATTTACACAATGGAGTATTACTCAGGTATTTTTTAAGTGACATCATGAAATTTGCAGACAAATGGACAGAACTACAAAAAAGCATCCTGAGTGAGGGAAGCCAGATCCAGAAAGGTAAATATGGTATGTATTCACTTATGAGTGGATATTAACCATTAAGTAAATGATAACCAGAAGTTAGGTAAAGAGGAGTGGTCTAGTGGGGACATATGGATCTCCTTGAGAGGGGGAAAGTGAATAGATTTTATGAATGCACCGGGAGCAGGTGTAGATCAGAGTAGGGGATCAGGTGTGGGGAACAATGGAGTGCAGGGAGAGAGAAAGGTGAGAGCCAGCTGGAACTGGGACTATTCTGGGCAGGGTGTGGAAACCTAGTGCAGTTGAAATCTCCTGGAATGCATGAAGGTGATCCTAATGAGGAATCTTATTAATGGGGATACAGAAAGCCTCAGCTGGCCATCTCTTGCCTGTAGATGAGGTTTCCAGTGGTAGGATTGGGTTGCATTCAATTGAATTGTTGGCAAAACGGGAACCTGTGGAAATTGCCAAACAATCCTGCTCAGATTTTAAACTTCCATTTTTGTCCTTCTAAAGCATGGCTGTGACTCCAATGGTGTGCTTTTCAATTTCTACTATATTTTATAGAACTGACATTTTTAATACAAAATTTAATATCTAGTGGATATTCAATAAATAAAATGAAATCAGAGGGATAGAAAGTTAAAGGTCCATGGCCTGAAAAAAATGTTTATATTTTAAAATATTCTTCATATACTTATGTATTCCGGATTCTTATTATTTCTGTCACGCTTAATACATATAAGTGATCCATGTCACTCTCAGAGTACCTAGAGACAACAGTCATGAATTGGATAGTTAATTCAGTCATCTATTGAAAAGGTAAGTCCATGTTGTGCATCCCAAACTATCTTAAGCACCGGGCACACAGAAATGAAAAGGATGTACAATCTCTGTCAAAATATTCTTTATATTCTTGCAATGTAATGAAAGAAAACACAAATATAGACAGAGAGTGTTAGGGATCAGTTATAAAGAATGGAGTTGGGAAAAACGTCAGAAATTAGGTAATATTTTGGGAAATACCTGTCAACATTTGAATGAAGAACATTCCTACTCAAAGACACAGTGAATGTCAATGCAATGATACAGGAAGGAATAAGTCTGGTGTATTTGAAAAAGCAAAAATAATAGTGCAGTTAGTACAAGTTGAAGGTCATTAGGTATGATAGAAAATAAAGTCACAGAGCAGACGATAGGAAAATGTTTTATGGGGCTTTGGAAATCAGATGACATGACAATTTTGGTTTCAGCCATTAAATATGGTTGATAAACTCATAGAGAGTCTATCATATGCACCCACACTTTTTAATCATCATTTATCTCTCCCTATTGATCTAATTTAGTATCTCATCTTTTCTAATTTATTATTCCCTTATTCATCTTTTAAAAATTAGCTTGCAAAGTTACAAACCCAGAAGTTTTCTTTCTGTTATTAAATTCAGTAATTCAGTAATTTCCTTTTTAAATCTTGAATGACCACTTTGCTAAATTACAGAATTTTTTTATGTAAAATTACATTCTTCTACATCTTGCTTCACATTCTTTCAGATTCTGGTAAGAACTCCTGTCATTCTAATTGACCTTTCTTTATAATTTTGTGTGATATTTCAGTTACTACATTCAAACAATATTTGTCACTTGTGTTTTTCAGAATGCTTTAGATGTTATTTTTATTTATTCTTTGATACTTTTATTTGTTTATACAATGTTTCTTCACATCTACTCTGCTCCCAACAGAATTTCCTAACCCATCTCCCTCCTAAACTTTATGATTTTGATTTTTATTATTTATTTTTTAGTTAGTTGGTTAGTTTGATAACTAGTTAGTTTTGATCCACTAAATTCAAACACATGAGTGTGGGATCATCTTTGGGGTACAGGAGTTTGATATAGATGTCATATCTGTGAATGAGAGCCCACAATTGTCTACTCTCAGCCCATTGAATAGTGGTGAAACTCCATATTAACCACAACCCACAGCAATAATAAGCTTCTCGGATGAAGGCTGAGAGCAGTACAAAAATGTGTCCACAAACATAAATATTTAGAATGTAGTTTGAGAACACAATGCCTTATCAAAATAACAACAGTAGGTTTTTTGCTACGGTCCATAACACACTCTTCGATGTTTTTTATCTTGGTTACAGTAACTAATGAATTCTTGATTTGATTATTTTTTTTTTGCTTGTATGAGTTGACTTTACACATCTTTTTTTTTCTTTTTTTTTTTTTTCGAGACAGGGTTTCTCTGTGGCTTTGGAGCCTGTCCTGGAACTAGCTCTGTAGACCAGGCTGGTCTTGAACTCACAGAAGTCAGCCTGCCTCTGCCTCCCAAGTGCTGGGATTAAAGGCGTGCGCCACCATCGCTCGGCATATTGCTAGTACAGTTTCTGATTAATCTGAATGACAATTGAGTAGGCTAACTTAGTTTTTTATTGCTGTTTTATTTGAATTGAAAATTCCGGTAAGAGGTTAGAATTTAAATTGCTAAGAAAAAACACAATGACCACAGCAACTTTTATAGAAGAAAACATTCAATTTAGATGGCTTACAGTTTCAGAGGTTTTGTCCATTATCATCATGGTAGGAAACCTGGTGGCATGAAGGCTAGAGAACCAGATGAGAGTTCTATGTCTTGATCTGAAGGTAATAGGAAGTGAACTTTGACACTGGATGTAGCCTGAGCACAGGAGACCCCAAAGCCCTGCCCCACAATGACATACTTCCTCCATCAAGGCCACACCTACTTCAAAAAGGACACACCTTCTAATGGTGTCACTCCTTTTTGGGGCCATTTTCTTCAAACAACCATGTTCCACTTCCTAGCCCTCAAAGGCTTGTAGCCATATCATAATGCAAAAAAATTGCCTTCAGTCCAAATTCAAAAGTCCCAATAATCTATAACAAGCTCAAATTTATTTAAAAGTCTAAAGTTCTCCAAGTCTCTTCTGAGATTCATGAAATATCTTAATTGTAATCCCCTGCAAAATTAAACTAGAAAAGTAGATCACATACTTCCAATGTATAACAACACAGGACAGACATTACCATTCAAAATTATAGGGAAGAGAACACAGTGAGGAAATATTGGACAAATACAAGACGAAAAAACAGCCAAGCAAACCACAAATTCTGCATTTTCATGTCTGATGTAGAGGTCCTCTTCAAATTTCCAACTCTTTTCAGCTTGGTTGACTGAAATACATTTGTTTCTCTTGCATTCATTACATTCCTTCTTATCAGGTATCTCAAGGCTTTGGCATCTTCAATGTCTTAGGGTCTCCAAGGCAATACACAATCTCCAAGGCAATACACAATCTCCAAGGCAATACATAATCACCTTCACAACTTTAGGCAATGGCCTCTCTAAGTCATTCAG
Organism: Microtus ochrogaster; assembly: GCF_000317375.1. NCBI lineage: Eukaryota > Metazoa > Chordata > Mammalia > Rodentia > Cricetidae > Microtus > Microtus ochrogaster. Next base: position 26,615,607 of record NC_022026.1, read on the forward strand.
GGACACCCCTGACACATGCGTGACCTCAGTGGCTTTTCTTTTCTTAGTAACAGAGGAATATTCCATAATCCCTTTCTTCTCTCCTTAAAGCCAGAACCACGTGACCAAGTTCTGCTGCTTGCTGGAACTGGAACATGGGCCTCTCCTTCAGTTATAGCTTTATCAGCTTTCTGATTTTGATGGTTTCCTTAACTACCTAAGCTTGGCTGTCCTTAAACTCAATCTGTAGACCAGACTGGCCTGAGATCCACCTGCCATTGCCTCTGGAATGCTGGGATTAAAGGCATGCACCACTACACCCCTTTTCACAAGTTAAAACTTAGCTGGGTTGGACTTTGCCATGAGGTCACCATTTCCCTTATTCCATTTCTTAATCTGTTTATCTCCTTGAACACAGGATTTAGCACCACTCCTCTTCCTGATGCTACTTTTCTCCTCAAATTTTATATTTTTGTATTTTTCCTTTGTTTGGCATTCTCCTTTTAATCATACACATTTAATAGAGTTAGCACTAGTAAACACACAACAGAGTCTATACTTGGCTATTCTGAGATTTCCTTAGCCAATGCAATTGACTCAAAACTCTTTACTTTAGCCTCAGGAAGACTTTTCAGACAAGGGCTAAAAGCAACCACATTCTCCACAAAATATCACAAAAATGATTTTGAAGCAACATACTAAAATTCTTCTCCTCTGAAACCTCTTGAGCCATGCCTCCTACCGTTCATCAAGTGGTCACATTCAGCACCACTGTCTTCCGTAATCCTACTAGTATGGCTCCCTAAGCACTTAACGCATTTCACTAAAATAAAACAAGACCAGAAGTAGCTTGTGGAGAAAGAAAAGGGCTTATTTCATCTTTAACCTTCAACTGATAGTTCATCAACAAAGGAAGTCAAGGCAGGAATTCAAAACAACAACGTGGAGGCGCAAACTGAAGCAGAAGGCAAGGAAGAATGAAGCTTATTGGCTTGTTTCCCGGCTTGCTCACCCTGCCTGATTGTGGTCGTCACATCCACCTAAGCATGGCAACACCTACAGTGAACTGGGCACTCGCACATTAATCATTAGTTAAGAAATTATGCCATAGGCTTGCTCCCAGGCCAATACAGTGGGGTCATTTTCTCAATTCATGTTCCCTCTTCCCATATGAGTCTAGCTTTTGTCAAGTTGACATAAAAACAAGTGGTAACAGATATTTTTAATTAGGAGCATTCTCATAGGCTCTGTAATTTGAACATTTATTCAGCAGTTATTTGTACTAAGACGTGTGGCCTTATTTCAGGAACTATGTCACAAGGTGTGGGATTTGAGAATTTAAAACTCACAGCATTTTTGGTTTACTCTGTCTGGTTTGGGCTTGAAATTTAAGATGTGATCTCCCAGCATCTCGTTGCACTTCCATGTTTGCTGTTTGTTGCCGTGTTTGCCAGCCATGATAAATACTTACTCCTCTGGAATCATAAGCTCAAATAAATTCTTTTTCTTATAATTTACCTCACTCATGGTATTTTTATTATCTATCACTAATTGTCATGCTCTGCCTGGGAAATACTATTTCTCCCATTCTCAGATTTCCTAAGTAACAAACAGTTCTGTGTCACTTTTCCCCATCCATGCTAACATGTCTATTTTTGTCATCCTTTTTCATCTCATGTTTTGGCAAGCATTTTGGTGAAACTTCATGAGTGTAGATTCTCTGACATTTCTAAAAGATGCAATCTCAGAACAAATTTTCTGTTTCTCTAGCTCTTAAAATCTTTCAATTTCTACCCCCTCTTATGCAATGATCTCTAAGGCTAATGTGTAGGAGTACTCTTATAGGTATATCAGTTGGGACTGGGTTCCAGGCACTGTACTTTTATTTCTTTTGGGGTTTCTATAATGTTCTCTGTTGCAAAGAGAAGTTTCCTTGTTGAAGAGCAAGAACTACAGTTAACTGTATATATAAGGATAAATAATTAGAATGTACTTAGGGATTATGTTGGTTTAGTAACCTTGAGGCTGTGGTTTCCCCTTCAATATCTATGACTTTACTAGTCCTGGGTAGGTGGCTAGGTTTCTAGTACCAGAAATGCTTTCTCTCTTTTTCAACAGGACTTAAGTACAATCAGACAGTTGTTGATCACCCCCAAGGAATGTGTACAACCAGTTCATTCTTAGAGTTGTCATACTGAGTTGATCATTGTGTACATAGTTAGCATAGTTGAGTAGGACTCTTAGTTGCTTCGTTCCTTTGGACATTTCGTGGTTTGATACCATGAAAGCTAATTCTCAAAGAAGAGAATTTTAGGTCTGTTCTAGTTTTGGTACCTAAGTGACTGTATCCAAAGTGGATGGCATCTTCAGCAATAGAGACTTACTTCCACCTCTGGGGTAAGGAAGGGTCGTAGTAACAGCCTAGAATATTTTAATAGTCACTTGGACAACCCTACCCAACACCTGGAAAGAGGTCTTCTCATGCCTGGTGCCTATGTTTGTTAGCCTGTAACTCTTAGAAGAAGGATTGTTTGAACAAATGTGACATTTTTATTTAAACTGTTTATGTATATGTATTATGGATATTTTAGGTAGATAGGTAATAGCATGATTGCTTATAACTTTTTCAGACATTGTTATTATTATTAGTATACCCTTCTTCATTCTTTTTTCTGTATTTATTTCCTGCTATACTTCCTGATTAGAACATCAAAGCTATTCCCATTTCTCCCTTCAAATCACTTGTAAACTGCCATTCCTTCTTTATTGTTGCTCCCCAACCTATTCCATAATCATTCTTTTTACCTCCCCAGCTTCTGCAGTGACTCTAGGTTATATATTCATGTGTGAAGATTTAAAACTAGAAACCTTAAAAATGAAAGAATATGTGACATTTGTCTTTCTGGGTCTGGATTACCTCATTCAATATGACCTTTAGTGGTTTCATTTTTTTTATCTGCTAGGTTCATGATTTAACTTTTTTCCTTACAGCTGATTAGTATTCCATAATATATATGTATCACATTTTTATTATCCCTTTGTCAGATGAAAAAAATTTAGGTTGTTTCCATTCCCTAGCTATGAGCATGGCTGAGTAATGTGTGGAGTAGAATGTTGGCCCCATTGGGCATATGCAGGGGAGTGGAAGAGCTGAGTCATATGGTTTATATTTATTTTTAGCAGTTTGATAATTCTCAATACTAATTTCCAGAGTGGTTGGACCAGTTTGAAATCCTACTAAAAGTGAATTAGGGATACTGTTTCACTCACATTCAGCATTTGTTGGTGGTCATTTTATTGAACTTTACCTTTCTGATTGGAGTAAGATGAAATCTCAGAGATATTTTTTCATTTGCATCTAGTGTCTTTATCTCTTTATTCAGAGGTTTCAAGTTTTCATTGTAAACTTCCTTCATCGTCTTGGTCAGTTTTATTTCTGGATTTCGTTTCTTGGAGGTTATTGTGAATGGAAGTATGTATATGATCTCTTTACCTCTGTATTGGCTGTTGGTATATAGAAAAGTTACTGATTAATATATGTTGCTTCTGTATCCTGACACACTGTTGAATTTATTACTTGGGGATCGCTTATTTATAATAACATGTCATTTATGAATAAGAAAATTTTTCCTATTTATATTCCCTTAATTTTTTTCTAATAACATTGTTCCGGCTCCAAGCACAATATTGAAAGAAAGTGGATAGTAAAAAAACCCTGTTTCATTCCTGGTCTGTGTGGAATTACTTCCAGTTCTTCTCCATTTATAATGATATAGGTTGTGGATTTTTTTATATATTCCATTATTATATTAAGCTAGGTTCCCCTAGTCCTTCTCTTTGTTGCAATTTTATCATGAAGAGAGTTTAGATTTTGTCAAAGATTTCTTCCACATCTATTTAGTTAATCATATGTTTTTTGTCATTAAGTCCATTTACATGGCTTATTATACATAGTGACTTGTGTTTGTTGAACCATTCTTACATTTCAAAAACAAAGCTACATTTGTCATGGTGAATAATATTTATATGTATGTCTCTATGTGGTTTGCAACTATTTTATTGAAATTATATTTATCTATGTTTATTCAGGATATTAGTAAAAATTTTCTTTGCTTCTCTTTTGCTGCTTCCCTTGTTTGAGCATTAGAATAATGTAGAATTCAAAGAAAGATTTAGAAATCAGGTTTCTGTTTATCCCTTTATTTATGAATAGTTTAAAATGAATAGATATAGAGATTTTTGTTGGATTATTGGATTTTTCAATTCCATCTCCATTTTGACTTGAGTCCCCTTAAATGTTTCTATTTCATTAATTCCATTTTAAAACTCTGCATTGTCTTTATCATTTCCATCACACTTACTTCTTTGTTTTCTTGAATATCTCTCTGGCATTTATTCTTTGTAAGTTATTTCTTTAAGTTCATTGAACTGTTTGCTTTGTGTCTTCTTTAAACTCCTTGACTTCCTTTGTAGAGTTTATTATTGTCCTTTTGAATTCTATATATTGCATTTCAGCTTGGTATGGTAATTCCCACTGACAAACATTTCTATAGGTCTGATGGGTTTTAAGGATGAGATACTGCCTTAATCTTGTGTAATATTCATTCTTTTCTTTTTGTGTGATGAAACCTTGGCATCTGGGCTTCTTTTGTTAGTACTGTGCCTAATAAAAACAGAGCAGGTTAAAAGAGAAAAGAAGACTTAAGGATGGAGAGGTTGGCTATGAGTTAGGTAGAATTAAAGTGCATGGTCACAGAGGACTGGGATCATGTGCAGGATATAAATCCTGGTCCAGGACAAAAGTTTGGGGGTAGATCTGGGCTTTGTGGAGGATGTGTGGAGAAGAAAATCAGTTGACCTCACCTGGGTAGAATGAGGAGAAGGCTAAGCAGGATCTTTGTAAATAGAGAGTTTAGATATGGCATGAGAGAGGCCTGTGGGTTTTGGATAGATGTTGAAGTTCTTAGCAGAAGCCTAGTAGTTTGTTTATAGTAGTGTTAAGCAGAGGTGATCAGACTTGATGGAATCCCTAGATATGGATTCTGAACTAGATCTTGGGTGTTGGGGAGAGCATGTGGAAGGAAGGATCAGATATACACAGCTAGACCCTATAGAATGTTCAGGATCTGGCTGGCTGGAGATGTTGGATAGAGGATCTAGAAATTATTATTAAACAGATAAATTGTATTGTAAAATAGGTTACTTATATATAAATCTGGAGTTCATAGAATAGGTGCTTCTTGAATTTTTAGAAACTGTGTGTAAGGATATGACATACTTCAAGTATGTGTTCTTTTCCTTTTCTTCTTATTACTTTTGTTAATATTGAGGCTCATTATGATATTTATGTATATGTATCATCATATTTTATTATCAAATTTCTTCTTTACCCTCATCTTCTCTTGTATACTATTCTTGCTGGTACTTAAATCATGTAAATCATTCGGTCATCAGCATTCATTTTATTTTCAGAGAATAATTCTGTAAAGTCATGTTTTTCCTCTTCATAGCTAAATTACAACCTAAAAATCCCAGCTTTTTCTGTAAGGAACACATTACCCTTAAAAATCCTGTCATAGATAGTTTAATAATTCTTTTGTTTGACAAGAATAGTGACATATAGCCGGGTGATGGTGGCACACGCCTTTAATCCCAGCACTCTGGAGGGAGAGGCAGGCGGATCTCTGTGAGTTTGAGACCAGCCTGGTCTACAGAGCTAGTTCCAGGACAGGTTCCAAAGCCACAGAGAAACCCTCTTTCGAAAAACCAAAAAAAAAAAAAAAAACCAAACAAACAAAAAAAAAGAATAGAGACATATTCACCTTATTTCAAGTAATGGAAAATTGTAAGGACTTGTAGAGATGTAAAACAACATAATATCTAGTTAGTTATCCAGTATTGATGATGACTCTGTGATATGAATGGTTTCTTGTCTTGTATTCTACAATGTCATGATTCTGTTTCTGTTTCTACTAGTCTTGATTTTATTGTGGAAAGGATTTTCCATATGTCTTATGTTCAAACATCCCAAGAAGAGGATCCCAGTGTCTTGACAGTGAGAATATGTGGATTAAGTAAAGTTCTACTCCTGAAGTGATATATCAGTTTCCATAAACAGCATATGAGTGTCTGTCTTTGCTTCAAGTGGCTCAAATTCTAGATCTAATTAGCTGTTGCTTTTTTTGCCAAGATCTCATAGAAATATGTTCTGGTGAAAGATTTCTGGCTGCCTTTCTACAAAGGAGGCAGATTATAAGAAACCTTCAAAGAAAATCCTAGCTATGAAAAATTCTTTACTAAAATGACATATTTATTGGAATAGACATTTTATGTATTAATCATCTGTGTCATTATACCAATTTCTGTACATGTGTATCACTTATCATCTGTTCTTTGACTTCATCTTTCTTTGTGTTTTCTTTTAATTATATTTAATATAGACTTTAAATATGGCTCAGGTGCTTTGATCTGGTTATTAAACTTTCTAATTTGAAGTTCTCTTAAGAATTTTCTCTCATAACCCTCCTAGTTTCTTATCATCTTTGTCTTTAGAATTAGGTAATTATATCCAGTAATACTATTTCATCTAAAAGTTTTCTTAATTTGAGTGTTTTATCATATTTTAAGGTAGCTTTTTACATTTATTTTGTCATTTGTTATTTTATTTAAGGGGATTTATTTTTTTAAGACAGAACCATATATTGCAACAGATAACTTCTAAGCTATTTAATGGCTCAAACATGGTATAAGTTTCTTTAATATTGCTCAAACATGCAATATAAGTGATATCCCTCAAGTGATGTTGGTGGAGACCACTCATTTGTTTCCCAGCCACTCTGACTTGAAATAATCATGCAGAAACTATATTATTTGCAATATTGTTTGGCCAATAATTTAAGCATTTTTCTAGCTAACTCTTATATCTTAAATTAACCCATTTCTATTCTATTTTATATTTTACCAAAAAGGCTGTGGTCTACTGGCAAGGTTCTAACTGGCAGCTTGCATCTTTCTCCTCTGGTGTCTACATGGTGTCTCACTCACTCCTCCTACTTTCTCCCAACATTCAGTTTAGTTTCCCTGCCTAGCTCTATTCTGCCCTATCACAGGCCAAAGCAACTTCTTTATTCTTTAACCAATGAAAGCAACACATATAAAGAAGGACTTCCCACACCAAAGTGATCAATTATACCCAAGATTCTTTTTATTTAGATCTTCCAGATTCAGTTCATAATTTTCTAAGTTATTGTGATAATCTCAACAAACCCAGTGGAAAGAATATATTAGCAAGAGGGTTGGATGCAATATAAACCACTTGCATACACATTGTTTTAGGGGGAAAGCAATCTTCTGAACACAATGAACTGAGAAATGAACTTGAATGTGCACTCAGGAAGAAGGAATGAACTTTGGTGGGTAGCTGTCTACATTTTTCCATACAGCTTACTTTGTGTTTCTAAAAGGTGTTAAAATAATTGCATAGTTTGTGAACAATGCGATTTATTTTGGATCTCACAGATGTTTTAAACATTTAATTTGAAAATGTTTGAAAAGTTTTTTTTTTCAGATTACCTGGCAATGATTGCATCAAATTTCTGTTTTACAAGAAAGTTATTTTTGGTAACAATAAAAACACTAATTTCCACAGCACCAATGTAATGGTAAAAGTAAAATGCTGTGGATCCTGAGTGGCTGCAGTGGGCAGCAGGCCATGAGACAAAGCCACAGGCCCCTGAGCGGAGGCAGGCAGCAGACCCCAGAGCAGTCAGTGCCAGGCAGGGATGGCACACAAGACCATGCTGCAGGTCTCCATAGGTGGCTGGTCCCGGGCAGCAGGCAAGAGGCAGATGTAGAGTGAGGTTGGATATTTATTTAGTGGGTTATGCAAGAGAAGGGAGAAAAGGAGAGTAGAGAGAGGGGGGAAGAGAAGAGAGAGAATGGAGAGACAGAAGCTGCCTCTTTGAAAGGGAGAAAGAAAAGAAAAAGACTCAGCCTGAAAGCAGGGAGGAAGATCTGCCTGCCTAGGCTGACAGGGGAGGGAGTGGGTATCCCTTGTCTCTTAAAGAGACAGGACAATCCATTACACACATGTTGAAGGCACTTTGCAGTGATAAAACCCTTACTACAATCAGTTCAATCTCAGAAGTTAAGTATCAATATAATTACTCCAAGTGTTTTTGTATGTTTTATCATTCAGAATTGTATAATTGCTCCTTAACGAATGAAATTTTAGAGAATTAATAAGTGTGACTGTTAAAAGATAGCTATTGAAGCATCATTTATGATGCCAAAAAACTGAAAATTATACAAAAAGTATGTTTAATGTTATATTCTAACTAAAATAAAATGTACAGAAATGTTCGTGAGATCAGTACGATACAGATTGCAAACATATTAAAGCAAACAATCGAAATGTTAGAAACCCTGTACAAATGTTAAACAGTGATTATGGTTGAATGGTAAGATGTCTGTCTTTTTGATTTAGTTATATATTTTATAAAAATCTCTTATTTAATTATATAAAAAAATCAATCATTGGGGGTACTCCTTAAATCATGTCATTAAAAAAGAGTCAGGTAAGACTATGCTTCCTTTGAGTCTACTATCTACCAAACTTTTCTGTTGTTAATTAGCCTTTCTTTTTTATTTTTTTATTTATTTATTTATTAAAGATTTCTGCCTCCTCCCTGCCACCGCTTCCCATTTCCCTCCCCCTCCCCCAATCAACTCCCCCTCCTTCATCAGCCCAAAGAGTAATCAGGGTTCCCTGCCCTGTGGGAAGTCCAAGGACCACCCACCTCCATCCAGGTCTAGTAAGGTGAGCATCCAAACTGCCTAGACTCCCCCAAAGCCAGTACGTGCAGTAGGATCAAAAACCCACTGCCATTGTTCTTGAGTTCTCAGTAGTCCTCATTGTCTGCTATGTTCAGCGAGTCCAGTTTTATCCCATGCTGTTTCAGACCCGGGACAGCTGGCCTTGGGTGAGTTCCCGATAGAACATCCCCGTTGTCTCAGTGTGTGGGTGCACCTAGTTCTTTCGTTTAGTTGAAGGTTTCTTATTAGTTCTACTTCTATGAGTGGTCAAGATCAAAATAAAATTAGTTGGAGCAAGGAGGGACATTTCTACAGTATTACATTTAAACAGAGAAATAAACAATCTTGGAGTTCCTACTGTGGTTAGAGGTTGGCAGCATAGGATGAGAATTGAACAGAAGTAGAAGTATCATTAGAAATAACACAGGCTTCCTCAAACTGGATGCTTTGAAGAGAAACTTGGTCCCCTTCAATTGAAAAAATAAACTCAGAAGAACAAAAGTACATTTCAAATGTCCAGAACTGGCAGGGAATGCAAGGAGGTTGATGTTCTGAGGAGTTGAAGAGTCATTTGACAACTAGGATGAATTGAAATCTCTACCTCTACTGGGTTCTCCTCAGTCCCTCCATTCTAGCATGAAGTGGATAACCTGTGATACCCAAGAGCTCATCTGGCACTTGTAGATGCTCCAGACTGCAGGTGAATCACAATGGTTTGCCCTCTAAGGAGATGACAGCACTGCCACTTAGTTTTTATATGCCAGTGTGCTGTGGTTCTTGACCTCCTCATAGAACTATGCTTATAATTCATAATTGATCATTGTCAGTTTCTTCTTGAGAGAGTCCTTGGAACTAGCAAAAATAATTTTGTTCTTAAAGGGTTCACTCTCAGGGTCCCAGAAAATGAACCCCATGTCCTCCTTCTTGCTCTTCTTGGCCTCATAGGTTATAGAGTGGAGAGCATAGTGGCAGTCCTTGTCTGTCTGTATCTTGAAAAAGATTGTGCGGAGTTGTTCGCAGTTTCCCCCATGACTTCTTTCATGGTCTCCTTGCCCTTCTCTGGGATGCTGTTCTTTTCTTCCTTCTGGCAGACAAGCACTACCTATTTGCTTTCTTTACTTTTTGTGTCATTAAGTTCTTGCACAGCATTATGACACTGAACACTTGGATGATAACATCAGACATAGCAATGTCAGAGACCATATTTCAACAAATGAAAGAGAGACAGAAACCCCCAATATTAGAAGATCTGTGATAAATACTCAATATTTTATGACATTATATTTGATAATCTGTCACATTGTGATTTCATTCAATAAATTTTGTTTAAAAGGTTTAGCACTCTGTACTCTATAAATTTTCCTCAATGAAAATGCATTTCTTGAGTAATTACAAAAAGTGTCTAAATCTTCAATACATTAAAATATTCCATTATATGATGGCCCTGAGTGCAGTGAACCCTAAATGATGCTGACAAATGGGACTAGGTATTTATTTGCATAGACATTAATTGCAGATGCCTTTCAAGTTGTCCTCATCCATTCTATGCAGCAACTGGATGCAACCATAGACATATTGGCCTTTCACAAAAACAAAAACTTTAAGTGAGGTAATTTCTGGCTTCATCTGCAGAGATTTTAGGTTGACATCTACCTCTACCTGCAAAATTAATAACTCCATGCATTACATACTCCCAATACCAGACCTTCCTACCACTGTGAGTTAAACCAATGTCATACTCTATAAATATAAAACAGAGACCTAACAACATATGTAATACATATGATGAGGCCAATCTAATCTAAAAAACAATCAGGAGAAATCAGAAGCATTTTATAGAGTTGACAGAATTTAACAGTTGTTAGGAATCAATTTTATGCAGTTCTGATATTTTCCTAGGGTAAGATATAGCTTGCATTGAATATTACTCCAATCTTCAAAAAAATATCCAAATGATCTCTATACTCCATTTTTTCATGTCTCATATATTCTTTTCCCCCAGAATGTTCTCTGTAGAACATTCACTGAGCTTATGAAAGGATCCCTCTTTTAATTATTTTTAATTTTTTTAAGATTTTTTTTTATTGAGGAAAAAAAAATTTCTGCCTCCTCCCAGCCTCCCACTCCTCCCACCCTCCCCCAACTCCTCTCCCCCTACATCTCAAGTCTGAAGAGCAGTCAGGGTTCCCTGCCCTGTGGAAAGTCCAAAGTCCTCCCCCCTCCATCCTAGTCTAGGAAGGTGAACATCCAAACTGGCTAGGCCCCCACAAAGCCAAAACAAGAAGTAGGATCAAAACCCAGTGCCATTGTCCTTGGCTTCTCAGAAGCCCTCATTGTCCGGCATATTCAGAGAGTCCGGTTTTGTCCCCTGCTTTTCCAGTCACAATCCAGCTGGCCTTGCTGAGCTCCCAATAGATCAGCCCCACTGTCTCCGTGGGTGGGTGCACCCCTCTTGGTCCTGACTTCCTTGCTCATCTTCTCCCTCCTTCTGTTCCTCATTGGGACTTTGGGAGCTCAGTCCAGTGTTCCAGTGTGGGTCTCTGTCTCTATCTCCATCCATCTCCAGATAAAGGTTCTATGGTGATATGCAAAATATTCATCAGTATGGCTATAGGATAGGATCATTTCAGGTTCCCTGTCCTCAGCTGCCCCAGGAACTAACTGGGGACCTCGCCTTAGGCACCTGGAAGCCCCTCTAGGTCCAAGTCTCTTCCCAACCCTAAGATGGCTCCCTTAATTAAGATATGTGCTTCCCTGCTCCCTTATCCAACCTTCCTGTATCCCAATCATCCCGTTGCCCCAAGTTCTCCCCATCCTACCCTTCTCACTTTTTTCTCCCCTTCTCCCCTTCCCCCTCTCCCACCCCACCCTTAAGATCCCGATTTTTTGCCTGGCAATCTTGTCTATTTCCCCTACCCAGGAGGAGAGCTATGTGTTTTTCTTTGGGTTCACCTTCTTATTTAGCTTCTTTAGGATATCAAACTATAGACTCACTGACCTTTATTTGTGGCTAGAAACCAATTATGAGTGAGTACATCCCATGTTCATCTTTTTGGGTCTGGGTTACCTCACTCAGGATAGTGTTTTCTATTTCCATCCATTTGCATGCAAATTTGAGAAGTCATTGTTTTTTACTGCTGAGTAGTACTCTAATGTGTATATATTCCACACTTTCTTCATCCATTCTTCCATTGAAGGACATCTAGGTTGTTTCCAGGTTCTGGCTATTACAAATAATACTGCTATGAACATAGTTAAACAAATGCCCTTGTCATATGATCAGGCATCTCTTGGGTATATTCCCAAGAGTGGTATTGCTGGGTCCAGGGGTAGGTTGATCCCGAATTTCCTGAGAAACCGAAACACTGCTTTCCAAAGTGGTTGCACAAGTTTGCATTCCCACCAACAATGGATGAAGGTACCCGTTTCTCCACAACCTCTCCAGCAGAGGCTATGATTGGTGTTTTTTATTTTAGCCAATCTGACAGGTGTAAGATGATATCTCAAAGTTGTTTTGATTTGCATTTCCCTGATCACTAAGGAGGTTGAGCATGATCTTAAGTGTCTTTTGGCCATTTGAACTTCTTCTGTTGAGAATTCTCTGTTCAGATCAGTGCCCCATTTTTAATTGGGTTAATTAGCATTTTAAAGTCTAGTTTCTTGAGTTCTTTATATATTTTGGAGATCAGACCTTTGTCTGTTGCGGGGTTGGTGAAGATCTTCTCCCAGTCAGTAGGTTGCCTTTTTGTCTTAGTGACAGTGTCCTTTGCTTTACAGAAGCTTCTCAATTTCAGTAGGTCCCATTTATTCAATTTTGCCCTTAATGTCTGTGCTGCTGGGGATATACTTAGGAAGCGATCGCCTGTGCCCATCTGTTGTAGGGTACCTCCCAATTTCTCTTCTATCAGGTTCAGTGTGCTCAGACTGATATTGAGGTCTTTGATCCATTTGGACTTGAGTTTTGTGCATGGTGATAGATATGAGTCAATTTTTATTTTATTTTTTCATTCATTTTACATATCAACTACCGTTCCCCCTTCATTTCCTCTTCCTGCTTCCCCCACCTTTTCGAAACCCCCTCATTGTACTTAGAGAAGGTAATGTCTCCCACGGGTGTCAAAAAAGCCTGACATATCAAGTTAAGGCAGGACCAAGCCCTTCTCCCCTGCATCAAGGCTAAGAAAGATATCCCAACATGTTCTCATTCTCCATTCCCTCTTCTCTTTCCCACTCCCACTCCTAGTTTACCCAAGAGATATTATTTATTCTCTCTTCCTAAGGCAATCCATGTGTGTCCCTTTTAGGGTCCTCCTTGTTACCTAACTTTTCTCAGGCTGTGGATTGTAGCCTGGTTATCCTTTGTTTTATATTTAATATCTACTTATGAGATATCTATCATCAACTAGTTACACAGTTATTAGATATACTAGAATGAATAAATAAGCAAATGTGCTATACCATTGAAGAACACAGAAGAGGAATCCTTCGTCATGGACATTGAGCAATGCAGTGACAAATATAAAAGTAGAACCTAGGATTCCTGATTCTCAGGCTATTGTCTTAATTATGCACTATTTTACCTGCTGTTCCTAGAATGGCCATAGAAACACTTATCAAGTAAAAGAAGATACCTGCCATACCCATAGCACCTAACAAAGCACCTAGGAAAAGAGTTACAGGTCTTCCTTAGTTTCATGAATTTTATCTGGAGAGTCTAACTTTTTCCACTCCTGTAATTTAAAAGTAGCATTTTCAGCAAAGTCATAATGAGTTCTCTTTTATTTAGTATATCATATCTGCAATGGCAAATTTCTATGCTAAACCTTTACATGTGATATTTAATTTAATTTTATCAACTTTAAAATGTAAATGTCACTGCATTTCTCATTTTTGAAAATGAGATAATAAACCCATAAGTGAAATGACATACTACAATTAATACATTAAAAAGTCACAAAGCTAGAATTTTATATTAGATCTCCCTCCACAATGTGTGATAGAATTCTCAATAGAAAGCCTTTTATTTCTATCCTTTTCCCCATCTCTGAGTTATTTAAATATCTTTATCATGTCCTTAGACAAACACACACTCACACATCACACCACACACACACACACACACACACACACACACCAGACGCTTAGAAGACAGGAACTAGGAAAATGAGAAATAATAACACTATTTACATTTGCTCCTTACAACAAAAAATAATAGAGACAACTTTAGAGTTTAAAATTAAATTTTATTTTCCTATTAAACAAAACCAACTTAAAATATGCGTTTACATAGGTTACCTGAAAAGCAAAAACTTTCTAAGTATCAAATTCTTTGATATTACTGAAATGCCATGGTATCACAGAAATCACATGAGTGATTTTTCTGCACCTTTCTTTAGTTCTTTTACCTAATTGAATGCTGCATAGATAAATCAAGGTAAAGGGTAAATGCTTTCACATAAGAATATGAGACATTTGTGTTCAAAGAAGTGTAATGCAGGCAATGTTGTTCAGTGGTAAAGTGGGAAAACATGAAAATTGCAAAGAACACAAACATTGGTTTGTATCTGACACGGAATATGTTTGATTTTTCAACATCATCATTCTCTTTTCTGTGGGTACTATCTTCTTCCAATAATGTACCTACTGGAATAAGAAATTGTGTGTTAGGGGCATGTGGGAATCTTTGTAGTCCAAAGATAGTAAAAACTGGTCACAGTATAAAAGCTCCCAATAATTTATTGTATGTCTTTATATATTCAACTTTCCCCAGTAAGCCTTTCACCCACTCAAGCTGAACTAGATGATCTGATTTTTCAACTATTTCTGATTGCTGATATGGCAAATTGTAACATATAAAGTGAATTAAAACAAAATAAAGCAAAAAAAAAGTTGTTTTTCAGTTTATAAACTGTATGTGTGGTATAGGAGGTCCTTCTTTCTATGTGTTGCTTGTATTGCTTAATAAATAAAGAAACTGCCTTGGCCTGATAGGGGCAGAACTTAGGCAGGCAGAAAAGACAGAATTGAATTCTGGGAGGAAGAAAGCAGAGTAAGAGTCAGATGCCATGGATCTGCCAGAGACAGACTTGCCAAATCTTTCCCAGTAAGCAACTGCCATGTGGCAATACACATATTAAGAGAAATGGGTTAAACTGAGATGTTAGAGTTAGCCAATAAGAAGTTAGAACTAATGGACCAAGTAGTGTTTAAATTAACACAGTTTCTATGTGGTTATTTCAGGTGTAAGCTAGCTGGGCAGCTGGGACGAACAAACAGCTGGCTCCTGTGACAATATGTGTGACTTGAATCACATAGCAACAACCAAATTAAGGTGTTTACCTTCTAGAGATGCTAAGAGAAGATTCAGCTTCTATGCTTGTTCTGACTTCAAGAAGTCATCTGTATTTCTTAACTCATATTATTCTCTTCCTTACATCTTCAAATACAAATAGAATAATGGGGTTTCGTAATTTATACACTGAAATCTGGACACTTGTGTTTAAAGTAGTGTTGCCCAAGAAGTCATGAATAAACATCTCAATTAATTATTCACTTCCTCACCCAACTCCTCTTAGGTGTATCTTCTTGGCTTTTCACACAACTTTGTATCCTTTTTTATTCATATATCAAGTACAGTTTGGGCTAGAAATATATTCTTGGATATGTGATGTTCCAATGAAACATGGTCATCTTGCTAGGGGCTACATTCATTTTTTTTTTAATTTTTAACTTTCGTTTACTTTCTCTTTGTGTCTTTTACATGAAGAGAAAAAAGGGGGGAAAGGAAGAAGGTGGAAATCTCATCATAGGAGCTGCAGTGCATCACAGTGAGTCACATAAGAAACCCCTTTGTCCAAACATTTTTACATGTAACAGTTAATCAAAATAATCATTCCTCTGGTTTGAGGCCCCTGATCTCTATTATACCATTGATGTTGGACTCCTTTTGGGTCTCTTCCTGAGCATCCTGTTGCTGCCCTGTGTTGTGGAGATCCGACAACCCTTGGTCCACAGGACCAATCCACAGTAAAGGCAAGCAAATAGAAGTAAAAGAGTCCATGAAAAGGCAAAACGAAAAGATACAGATACAAAGACCCACTCATTCATATACTCAGGAATCTCATAAAACACAAAATGTCAAGTAGTAATATTTACATAAATGACTTATATGATAAAAGTATGATAGAGACATAGACATAAAAAAGAGATTAAAATTAAAAATTAAAAAGGCAAAAACCCTGATGTGACATTATGAGCAAGGAACCTCCAAACTTGGCATGAGTTCATTTTCTGTTGGCCTTCTAATGCTGGGCATATGCCTACCCTTAAAAGTAGTTGGTTTCCCCGGTGAGACTACCTTGAAAAAAACTGATAATTAATTTACAAGTAGTAATCAATTTGAGATAGTATCTGTATTAGGTATGCTGGTGTGTGCCCTCTTCTTTCAGCTCTAGAACATCTGATACAGATCTGGGCAGGCCCTGGGTATGCTGCTTCAGTCTCTGCAAGTTCATATGTGTATTGGTCTTGTTGGTTTAAAGACTTCCTTAGAGTCTACCATCCCCTCAGGCTTTATACTTTTTCAGCCTTTTCCTACTTAGGGTTCCATGAAGCTTGAGGGATGGAATTTGGTGGAAATATCAATTTGGCATTCTAGGTCAGAGGTCTGTCACTCCCTGTATATTGTCTGGCTGTAAGTCTCTATATTTGTTGCCATCTGATGCAGGAGGAAGCTTCTCTGATGATGGCTAAACAAGGCACTGATCTCTGATTATAGCAGAATATTATTTGTTATAATAATTATTATATCTATTAAATATATAGTAATTATATTAAATAAGTATAATAACAAATATAATATTATATTGTATTCATTTTATTGTTACAATTTTTAGAAAAGTACTATTTGGCTTTACCCTAGGATCTTGGGCTATCTAGTGTCAGATTCTTGGTCACCTAAACAAATTTGGCTATGAGTCACATCATTTAGATTGGGTCTTAAGTCAAATCGGGTATTGGATGGTTACTCCCACAAGATTTGAGCCACCAGTGCATAAGCATATTTTGCAGAAAGGACACCACTGTAGATCAAATGATCTGTATCTAGTCTGGTGTTTATGTTTCTCTTTTAGTAGCCTTCAAAGTGCCTTGTGATAACAAAAATGCTACTCCATAGATCTGACACCTCGAAGTGGGTACTTCTTTCATCTCTCCATGTACAATTAATTGTGTAGGTATTTTTTTAGCAATGGGGCCTTGCTGTCAAATTGTGGGGAGCAATCTATATAGTCTTGACAACAACCTGGGTTGTTTGGGGATTTCCATGGAATACCTTTGGCCAACAGCTCAATTAATTGCAAACCATTCGAGGCACTGTAAACTTAATTTGGTGACAAGAGATGTTTAGTTGGGGCTCTGACTCCACTGTAGCGTTAAGCCAGCCCCTTTAGGGGGCGGGGTTGCTTTGGGCGAATGCCTACGGATAAATTGGGCTTGCAGAAGGCGGCCCCTCCTTTTTCTTTCCTACCTCCTGTGCTACGCAGGAACTTCAGTTCTGTAAGTTTTATTTAATCATTAAATTTGTATATATTCTTCAATATTTGCCTGCATTTATTCATGCTGATACATTTGG
>NC_022026.1:26640861-26651158 GCF_000317375.1 Microtus ochrogaster
CTTTAGTGCTCAGGTTTGCTTCAGGCGAATGCGTAGGGATAAATCGGGCACGCGGGAGGCGGCCCCTCCTTTTTCTTTCCTACCTCCTGTGCTACGCGGGAACTTCGGTTCTGTAAGTTTTATTTAATCATTAAATTTGTATATATTCTTTAATATTTGCCTGCATTTATTTACGCTGATACACTCCACTACTCTTTGGTAATTACATTTAGATTGCCAGAAGGTCCTGGACAGATGTTTTACAGACACAAAGGGACCAGAGGTACCCACCCAGACTATTATACCCAACAAATCTTTCAATCAACATAGATGAAGAAGACAAGATATTTCATGGCAAAACCAGATTTAAACAACACTTATCCACAAATCCAGCCCTGAAGAAAGAACTAGAAGGAAAACTAGAACCCTTGGAACTCAGCTAAATCTATGAAAATACACGCAAGAGTTAATCTCACAACAGCAAACACAAAGAAGGGAAACAAACACACTATCATCACCACCACTAAAAACAACAAAAAAATAACAGAAATTTAGCAATCACTGGTCAATAACATATCTTAATATCAATGGTTTCAGTTTACCAATAAAAAGACACAGATTAACAAAATATATACAAAAACAAGAACAAAAAAATAACAGAAATTTAGCAATCACTGGTCAATAACATATCTTAATATCAATGGTTTCAGTTTACCAATAAAAAGACACAGATTAACAAAATATATACAAAAACAAGATCCATTCTTTTGATGCATACAAGAAACATACCTCAGTTTCAAAGACAGACATTACCTCAGAGTAAAGGGTTTGGAAAATATTTTCTAATCAAATGTTCCTAATAAGTAAACCAATGAAGTTATCTTTATATCTAACAAAATTGACTTCAAACTAAAATCAATCAAAAGAGATGAGGAAGGATATTTCATATTCATTGAAGGAAAAATCCATGAAGATGGAGTCTCAGTCATGAACATTTATGCCCCAAATACAAGATTGCCCACATTTGTAAATATATATATATATATATATTACTAAAGGCTAAATCACACATCATCCTCACACACTAGTAGTGGGAGATTTCAACACCCCACTCTTACCAAAGGACAGGTTTGCCAGACATAAACTTAACAGAGAAACAAGGGAACAAACAGATGTTATGACTCAAATGCAAGTAATAGACATCTATAGAACATTCCACCCAAACACACACACAAAAAAATGACTTCTTCTCAGTACCTCATGAAATCTCCTGTAAAACTGACCACATGCTCAGTCATAAGACAAATCTCAACAGATACAAAAAAAAGTTGGAAAACCTCTTGCATCTTATCACACCATCAGGGGTTAAAGTTAGAGTTCAACAATGACACAAACTCCAGAAATTCTACAAACTCTTGAAAACTGAACAATTCTCTACTGAACCACCAGAAGAAATAAAGAAATCAAAGACAAACTAGAGTTAAATGAAAGTGAATCCAAAGCATACCTAACTTATAGGACACAATGGAAACAGTGCTAAGAGGAAAGTTCATAGCATTAAGTGACTACATAAAGAACTTGGGGAAATCTCACAAAAGTGACTTAACAGCCCAACCAGAAAACTTTAGAACAAAAATAAACAAACTCACCCAGGAGGATTACATGGTAGGAAATAATCAACTCAGGGCTGAAATCGATAAAATTGAAACCAAGAGAACAATACAAAGAATTGTGAAACAGGGAGTTGGCTCTTTGAGAAAATTAGCAAGATAGAAGAGTTCTTATCCAAACTAACCAAAAGGCAGAGAAAGACTACCCAAATTAACAAAATCAGAAACAAAAAAGGGGGACATAATAATTTACTCTGAGGAAATCTAGAGAACCATTAGGTCATGCTTTAAACACCTGTACTCCAGAGAAGTGGAAAATCTAAAGGAAATTGACAACTTTCTTGTTTGGTACCCCATATGAAAATTAAACCAGGAGCAGATAAACAATTTAAACAGACCCATAAACCCTAAGGAAATAAAAACAGTCATTAAAGCTCCCCCAAATAAAAACTAATTTTACAGGGCCAGATGGGTTCAGTGCAGAATTCTATCAGGTTTTCCAAGAAGAGCTAATATCAATACTTCTCAAATTGTTCCCCACAAAAGAAACAGAAGAAATGATGCCAAAATCATTCTATGGGTCCACACTTACCCTGATACCCAAAACAAATATTCAACAAAAAGAATTACATACCAATCTTCCTCATGAACATTGATGCAAAAATACTCAACAAAGTACTGGCAAACTGAATCCAAGAATACATCAAAAAATAAATAGCATCTACCATGATCAAGTAGGTTTCATCCCAGAGATGAAGGGATGGTTCAACATAACAAAATTTATCAATGTAATCTACCATATAAACAAACTGAAAGGAAAAAATACACATGGTCATCTCAAGAGGCGGAAAAAAACCTTTGTCAAAGTCTGACATGTCTTCATGATAAAAGTTCTGGAGAGAACAGGGAATCAAGAAAATAACTAAATGTGCCTCTTCTGTGTAACTAAAGTCTGCACCAGCTGAAGGTGCATGCAATTTGGTGATGAGATCCCAGAAAGGCAACGTGGCTCACTCCAGGCCTCAAACTCAACAGAATACGTTCACCTTCAAAAATGACAAGTTCGATAAGAGTGTTTAGACCAAGAAAATTAATGCAAAACTTCATGATGGAGTATATTAGTGCTGCAAAGAAGTTCTCGAGTGGTGTGTAAAATGCAGCAAATACAAATCTCTGTCAAAGCCTAAGAAGTGTGTTAAATGTTTACAGAAGACAGTAAAGGACTTACCACATAATATGTAGACCAGACAGGCTCCAAAGCCACAGAGAAACCCTGTCTCGAAAAAAAAAAATATGTAGACCATGTGCCTGTGAACTTGAAGTTTGCGCAAAATGTAAGAAAGAAGACATTGCTATTCCATTTAATAAAGAACCAGAAAATTTAGCAAATACTGAAAATCAAGGTTCTAACTGTAAACAAAGTTGCAAAGGGAAGGAAGACAGTGACAAGGATTTAGATGCTGAGACTGAATCAGATGAGGAGGATAGGACTCTTAGGTAGCCTGACAGCACCATGTCGGCTGCAGAGGGCTTGGCAGACACGGAGACATCCAATATGGGAATCAGAAAAAGGCTGTCCAAAATAGGCAGAGCTGACACATGAGCAATATAAATTATTTATAACATTTGAATAACAGAAACTTTCAGGTTTTCACAATAAAACTTGAGCTGCATATACAGAATATGTATGGAAACTTCCTGTGGCCTGTTATACAATCTATGGAAATTGTTTAGAAAAGCATATTATTTAGTGTCAAACTATCCAGTGTTGAGAATTCCTGATTGTACAGAACTATCTCATGGAAAATTAAGATGATTAACTCATAGAGAGTACATTTTTGTAACCTGACCTCACATGTGTAACTTCCTTAGCAAAAGCCCCCTTATATTTTACAAAGCTAAACCATTTATTTTTATACACAAACACACATATAAAATTAGGTGTAGTGATTTTCCTTTGAAAATATTTTTATATATGTCATCCCATTGTTTTTACCTTTTCCAGTTTGGAAATACATACTAAAAAAAATGTGTGAACTATATAATTAATAACTGGAAAGGAAACTAACCTTCATACTCAATAGAGATACTCGCAGTGTCAGACGCTCTGGTAATGCTCTTCCATGTAAGCTATTATATTGCTCTGAATTACTTTGCTGCCAGTGGTTCTACTTATGGGCAATGTAGGTTAGCTTTGTGTAATTGCTGAAGTGTGTGTCCTTATGCTTAAAATCCTGAAGCTACAGAAAGGTGGTGAGGCAATACAATGAACTTTTCCACACTATACATCAATTCCCAATTTTAATGTTTTATTTTGTTTTCTTTGTGTCTTAATCTCCACACACATACATATATATTTGACATGTATTTATATGCATATATGTGTGTATATATTTTCTGAACCATTGAAATAAATATGAAACCCTGTTTTAAAAAAATAGAAAATGCCTAAATGTAATAAAGGCAATATACAACAAGTCTACAGCCACCATCAAATTAAATGGAGAGAAACGCAAAGCAAATACACTAAGAAGATGAGGCTATCCACTCTCTCCATATCTAGTCAATATAGTTCTTGGGGTTCTACCTAGAGCAATAAGTCAACAAAAGGAAATCAAGAGGATACAATTGAAAAGGAAGAAGCTAAACTTTCACTTTTTGTAGATGATATGATATTGTACAAAAGTGACCCCAAAATTTCTGCTAGGGAAATCCTATAGTTGATAAACACCTTCAGTAATGTGACTGGGAACGAGATTAACTAAAAAAAATCAGTAGCCCTCCTATATGCAAATGACAAATGGGCTGAGAAAGAAATCAGAGAAACAGCACCCTTTATAATAGCCACAAATAATATAAAATATCTTGGGGTAACTCTAATCAAACAAGTGAAAGATCTATATGACATGGATTTTAAATCATTAAAGAAAGAAATTAAAGAAGATGTCAGAAAATGGAGAGATCTTCCAAGCTTATGAATACGTAGGATTAACATAGTAAAAATGGCAATCTTACCAATAGCAATCTACAGATGCATTGGAATCCTCATCAAAATCCCAACAAAATACTTCACAAACCTTGAAAGAACAATACTCAATTTCATACAGAAAAAAAAAACAGGATCACTAAAACAATCCTATATAATAACGGAAAGTCTGGAGGTATCACCTGTTTTTATTACTATACCTATAGTAGAGCTAAACTATATACCTGATTTTTGATGAAGAAGCCAAAAATACACAGAGGAAAAAAGAAAGCATCTTTAACAAATGATGCTGGAGTAACTGGATGACAGCATGTACAATAATGCAAATAAATCCATATCTACTGTTCTGCACAAAACTCAATTTCAAGGGGATCAAAGACCTCAACATAAATCCAGCCTGAGTATGGGAGATCTTTCTTGTTTCTTATAACTCTTTTCAGTTTCTTTCTTTAGTAGCTTAATGTTTTCATCATACAAGCCTTTTATGTACTGGGTTAGACTTACTACAAGACATTTTGGTGCAATATTTTAAAAGGTGTTGTTTCTCTAATTTCTTCCTAAGCCTGTTTGTCATTTGAACAAAGGAGAGTTTCTGACTTCTATGAGTTAATTTTGTACTCTACAATGTTGTCGAAACCGGTTATTAGTTGTAGGAGGTGGAACTTAGAGGGTCACTTATGTACACAGTCATAAAATTTGTAAATACAGATACTTTAATTTTTGATTTCATGTTTGTATCCCTTTGATATTCTTCAGTTGTCTTATTGTTTTAGGTTAGACTTCAACACTATATTGAATAGATACAGAGAAAGTGGATGGTGTTGTTATGTTCCTGATTTTAATAGAAATTTTTTTTGGTTTTTTTGAGACAGGGTTTCTCTGTGGTTTTGGAGCCTGTCCTGGAACTAGCTCTTGTAGACCATGCTGGTCTCGAACTCACAGAGATCCGCCTTCCTCTGCCTCCCAAGTGCTGGGATTAAAGGCGTCCACTGCCCAGCCTTAATAGAAATGTTTTAAGTTTCTCTCTACGAAGATTGATGTTGGCTGTTGGCTTGCTGTAAATACTCTTCTGTTAAAGCACATGCCTCATATCCGTACTCTCTCCAGGACTTTTATCATGAACAGTCATTAATTTTGGGAAAGTCTTTTTCTCCCTTTAATGGTATGACTGTTTGGTTTTTTACTTGAATGTTTGAAGCCTGTTTTTATTGTGAATTACATTTATTATTTTGTGTATATTGAACTGCCCTTGTATCCCATGAATAAATTGTATTTGATAATGATGGATGATCTTTGTGATATATTTCTATTAGATATTCTAATTTTGAGGAATATCTTTGGGATTCTCTGCATTTCTTCACTGACTGTTTTGCCCCAACTTTTTTTCATCTCCAATTTTCTTAATTTGCATCTTCTCTCTGTGTCTTTTAGTTAGTTTCATTAAGGGTTTGTCAGTCTCAGTGATCTTCAAAAACATGACCCTTTGTTCAACTGATTCTTTGAATTTTTCTTTATGTCTACTTTATTGTTTTCATCACTGAGATTGGCTATTTCTTGATGTTTACTACTTTAGGGTATAATTTCTTCTTTTTGTTCTATAGCTTTCAGATATACTGTTAAGTTTCTATTATGACATCTCTCTACTTTTTATAGGTAGGCACTAGTTTTATTTATAAACGTGCCTCTTACAACAGCCTTCATTGTGTCCTACATGTCTTATATGTTGTATTTTGTTTTTATTAAATTTTTAAAAATCTTTGTTTTCTAATTTTGTAGTAAGTCATTTTTCATTCAGGTTTGAGTTGTTCAGTTTCCATTTGCTTAAACCATGATTAATAAAACCTCTGAGACAAAAATTGGGGATCAACTTAAAGATCCAAAAAGCAAAGCAGCTGAAACTCTGAAACACAGCTTGCTCCAATGCTGTGGGGACTTAAGAGCCAGCCATCAGGTAGTTCCCTGCACCTGGCTCCCCCAAATACAAACCCATCCAGCCTACTAGCCACACCCCACCCCAAAACTCGCCTATCCACCTATAACCTCAGTGGAACTATGAAACACTGTTTGCTCCAATACTGCAGGGCCTTAAAAGGTGAGTAAACAGCCATTTGGAGGGACGCCCCACTCCCTAGGTTCTCCTCAGTGGGGCAAAGCCCCAGGACCACCCCTGAACTCCCTCAGCTTTTCTAGCCAGCCAGCATGGAGTTTCCTGTGGCTAGTATCCCTCAAATCCCAAACCCATCCACTTGACTCCCCAAGCTACTAATCACACACTACCTAAAAGCTGAGAGCTTGTTATAACACTGAGGGGACCAAGAGCTTGCTACTACACCGAGGGAACAAGAGAGAGCACCAAGAGAGTAAGCCAGGAGAGAAGACAGAGAGAGCAGGCATATAGAGACCTCAGAGGCTTTCTGAGTAAGTATTGATAGTATATAACAGACCAAGAAAAACTCCCAAACACACAGACAGCCACAGACAGTCACTTCAAAGGTGAACCAAGACACAAAGACACTGCAAGCCTCATTTGAATGAATAAATTCAAGAATTCCTCCAAGAACCTAAAAAGTAACATGGTAACACCAGAACCCAGCAGTCACACAACAGGAAGACTAAATCATCCTAACCCAGAAGAAGCAAAAGAAAATGACTTTAAATGTAACTTTATAAAAATGATGGAAACTTTTAAGGGGGAAAGGAAAAAATCCCTTAAAGAAATGGAGGAGATGACAAACAAGAAAACTGGAAGAAATTAATAAATCCCTCAAGAGAAACCAAGTAAAAACAATCAAACAGGTGAAGGAAACAGTTCAAAATTTGAAGACTGAAATAGAGGTAATAAAGAAAACACAAACTGAGGGAATTCTGTATATGGAAAATCTGGGTAAATGAGGAGGAACTACAGAAACAAGTACAACCAACAGAATACAAGAGATAGAAGAAAGAATCTCAGGCACGGAAAATACCATAGAGTAAATAGATTCATTGGTCAAAGAAAACATTAAATCCAACAAATTTTTAACACAAAACATCCAGGAAATCTGGGACAGCATGAAAAGACCAAACCAAAGAATAATAGGGGTAGAAGAGGGAGAATAACTCCAGCTCAAAGGCACAGAAAATATATTCAACAAAATCATAGAAGAAAACTTTCCCAACCTAAAAAAGGATATCCCTATAAAGGTATAAGAAGCTTAAAGAACACCAAATTGACTGGATCAAAAAAATCCCCTTGCCATATAATAATCAAAACATAAAACATACAGAATAAAGAAAGAATATTAAGAGCTGCAAAGGAAAAGGGGCAAATAACATATAAAGATAGATCTATCATAATTACAACCGACTTCACAACAGAATTCATGATACCCAAAAAGTCTTAGATAGATGTGCTGCAGACACTAAGAGACCACTGATGAAAGTTCAGATTACTATACCCAGCAATGCTTTAATTCACAATCTATGGAGAAAACAAGATATTCCATGACCAAAACAGATTTAAACAATACGTATCCACAAACCCAGCCTTATAGAAAGTACTAGAAGGAAAACCCCCAACATAAGGAACACCCACAGAAACACAGATCTGATAAACTCCCCCACGTCATAACCCAAAGAAGGAAAACACACAAATGCTACTACCAAAAAATATCCAGAATTAACAACCACTGGCCATGAATATGACTTAATATCAATGGAATCAATTCACCTATAAAAGACACAGGTTAAGAGAATGGATACGAAAACAGGATCCAGCATTCTGTTGTATACAAGAAACACACTTCAACCTCGAAGACAGACACTAACTCAGAGTAAAGGGTTAGGAAAAGGCTTTCCAATCAAATGGGCATAAGAATCAAGCAGGTATAGCTATCCTAATATCAAACATAATTGATTTCAAGCTAAAATCAATCAGAAGAGATGAAGAAGGACACTTTTTACTCAAAACAGGAACAATTCAACAAGATGCAGTCTCAATCCTGAACATCTATGCCACAATAAAAAAGCACCTACGTATGTAAAAGAAACGTTACTAAAACTTAAATCATGTACCAAATCCCACACCCTAATAGTAGGAGATTTCACCACTCCACTCTTGCCAATAAACAGATCAGCCAGACAAAAACTTAACAGAGAAATAAGTGAGAGAACAGATGTAAAGAATCAAATGGACGTAAGAGACATCTATAGAACATTCCACACAAATGCAAAAGAATACACCTTCTTCTCAGCACCTCATGGAACCTTCTCTAAAATTGATCACATACTCGGTAGCAAAGCAAACCTCCACAGATACAAAAATTTGGAATAACCCCCTATGTATTATCAGATCACCAGGGATTAAAGTTAGAATTTAACAACAATACTACTTTCAGAAAAACTACAAACTCATAGAAATTGAACAGTCAACTACTGAACCAGCCCTGGGTCAAGGAAGAAAGAAAGAAAGAAAGAAAGAAAGAAAGAAAGAAAGAAAGAAAGAAAGAAGGAAGGAAGGAAGGAAGGAAGGAAGGAAGGAAGGAAGGAAGGAAAGAAAGGAAGAAAGAAAGAAGGATGGAAGGAAGGAAGGAAGGAAGGAAGGACGGAAGAAAGAAAGAAGGAAGGAAGGAAGGAAGGAAGGAAGGAAGGAAGGAAGGAAGGAAGGAAGGAAGGAAGGAAGGAAGGAAGGAAGGAAATTATTAAAGTCTTCCTTGAATTCAACAAAAATGAAGGCACCTGTACTCCACAAAACTGTAAAATGTAAAAGAAATGGACTATTTTTTAGATAGATACCATATAGTAAAATTAAATCAAGACCAGGTGAGCAATTAAAACAGACCTATATGCTGCAAGGAAATAAAAGCTGCCATCAAAAACCTCCCAACCAAAAACAGCCCAGGGCTGGATGGTTTTAGCGGAGAATTCTACCAGAACTTCTAAGAAGAGCTAATACCTACACTCCTCAAAGTGTTCCACATAATAGAAACAGAAGGGACATTGGAAAACTCTTTTTATGAGGCTACAGTTACCCTGATACCAAAACCACACCAAGACTTAACCAAGAAAGAGAATTACAGACCAATATCACTCAGGAACATAGATGCAAAAATACTCAATAAAATACTGGCAAACCGAATCAAAGAACACATCAAAGAAATCATCCACCATGACCAAGTCAGCTTCATCCCAGAGATGCAGGGTTGGTACAACATATCAAAATCTATCAATGTAATCCATGATATAAATAAACTGAAAGAAAAAAAACATATGATCATTTCATTAGATGCTGAAAAACATTTGACAAAATCCAACAGCCCATCATAATAAAGGTCTTGGAAAGATCAGGAATACAACAAACATATCTAAATATAACAAAAGCAATATACAGCAAGCCGACAACAAAATCAAACTAAATGGAGAGAAACTCAAAGCAATTCCACTAAAATCAGGAACAAGAGAAGGCTGTACAACCTCTCCATATCTCTTCAACATAGTTCTTAAAGTTTTAGCAAAAGCAGTAATACAAAAAAGGAGATCAAGGTGATTCAAACTGGAAAAAAAAAAGAAGTCAAACTTTCGTTATTTGCAAATGATTCGATACTGTATATAAGTGACCCAAAAACTCTACCAGAGAACTCCTACAGCTGATAAATAGCTTTCACTATGTGAGAGGATACAAGATGAACTCAAAAAATTTAGTATCCCTCCTATACACAAATGATAAAGAAGCTGAGAGGGAAAT
>NC_022026.1:26665525-26679411 GCF_000317375.1 Microtus ochrogaster
CCATTGCCATTGTTCTTGAGTTCTCAGTCGTCCTCATTGTCTGCCATGTTCAGTGAGTCCGGTTCTATCCCAGGGTTTTTCAGACCCATGCCAGCTGGCCTTGGTGAGTTCCCGCTATTATTAGTGATCCTAGTGGAACTAAATAAGGAGAACCCAAAGAAAAACCTATAGGCATCCTCCTGAATATTAACCTTCATAAGGCGATGAAGGGAGACAGGGACAGAGACCCACTTTGGAGCACCGGACAGAAATCTCAAGATCCAGATCAGGAGCAGAAGGAGAGAGAGTACGGGCATGGAACTCAGGATCGCGAGGGGTGCACCCACACACTGAGATAATGGGGATGTTCTATTGGTATTTTTTTTAATCTAATAAATTTTTAAAAAGCAAAGCAGCCAGCCAGTGGCTCTTTCCTCGACCTCAGTCCTAAATGGCAATCCTGGCTTCAGAATGACAATGTGTCTGAGAGTTGCTTCCTCCCATTTTATAATCCTTTCTATGACTGTGATTAAAGGTATGCACCACTGGGATTAAAGGTAGGCACCATCCAGTTTCTATGGCAACTAGTGTTGCTAATGGGATTAAATGTGTGTGTTACCACTGCCTGCTCTATAAAGCTGGTTAGTGCTACCGTTTTACTTTTCTGATCTTCATGCAAGTTTTAT
The DNA here is from genome assembly GCF_000317375.1 of Microtus ochrogaster. Taxonomy (NCBI): domain Eukaryota; kingdom Metazoa; phylum Chordata; class Mammalia; order Rodentia; family Cricetidae; genus Microtus; species Microtus ochrogaster. The sequence continues at coordinate 26,666,191 of NC_022026.1, forward strand.
CTATTAAAGTACAAATGAAGTGCCACTACATTTGCTTAGAAGATCTCTGTTGTTTCTGCTGTTGTTGACATCCAGTTTTAATCTGTATTGGTCAGATGGGATGCAGGGTGTTGTTTCAATTTTCTTGTATCTGTTTGTGATTTGCTTTGTGTTTGAGTATGTACTCTAGTTTGGAGAAAGTTTCAGTTCCATGTAGTGCTGAAAAGATGATCTATTCTTTTGTGTTTGGGAGAAATATCCCTTACATATCTTTTAAGTTTATTTGGTTTATCATGCCACTTAACTCAAGCACTTCTCTGTTTATTTTTGTCTGGATGACCTGTATAATGGAAACAGTGGAATATATAAGTCATCTATTATTAGTATGAAGGTTAATATAGGATTTAAGCTTTAGGAATGAGTTTTATGAACTTGGGTGCCCTTTTATTTCGGGCACAGATGTTAAGAATTGCAATGTCCATTTGGTGGGTTTTTTTCTTGGAAGATTATGCAATGAATGTGCTTTCTTTTCTCTTTTTTATTAGTTTTTGTTTGAAGTCTATTTTGTCAGATATTAAAATGGCTACACAATCGTGCTTCTTAGGTCCATTTGCTTGGAATATTTTTGCAAACTTTTACCCTGAGATGATAGCTGACCTTGATGTTAAGGTATGGTTTTTTGGTTAAAGCAGAAGGGTAGGTCCTGTTTCTTACCATCCATACTGTTAGACTGTGTCTTTTATTGGTATGTGGGCAAATTGAGACCATTGATGCTGGGAAGAGATATTAGTGAGCAGTGATTATCCATTCTTATTATTTTCGTATTGTAGTGTGTGTGTGTGTGTGTGCGTGTGTGTGTGTGTGTGTGTGTGAGAGAGAGAGAGAGAGAGAGAGAGAGAGAGAGAGAGAGAGAGAGATTTTCTCTTCTTTTTATTTGTTGACCTAGGCTCATTTATTCCCTGTGTCCTCTGTCTTCTTGGGTGTGGTTAACCTCTTCAAGTTGAAGTTTTACTTCTAATATGTTCTGTATCAGTGGACTTGGAGAAAGATACTGCTTAAATTGTTTTTTTAACTTGGAAAGTCTTTTTTTCTAACAATTTTGATAAAAAGTTTTACTGAGTTTAATAGTCTTCGTTGGCATCTGGCTAGCTTTTAGCATCTCCATTGAGAGGGTAGGTGCTAATTTAATATATCTGTCTTTGTATGTTACTTGGTTTTTCTTCATTGCAGTTTTTAATATTCTTTCCTTGTTCTGTACATTTAGTGTTTTGGTAATTATGTGCCAGGGTACTTTCTTCTCTGGTGCAGTCTGTTTGGTTATCTGTGTGCTTCTCGTACTACACTGGTAACAATTTTTTTATGCTAGATTTTCTTTTTCCTTTAAGGATCTAATGAAAGTATTTTCTGTGTCTTTGACTTGGGTTTCTTTTCTTCCTAGACCTATTATCCTTAGATTTTGCTCTTTTCATGGTATCATAGATTTCCTGGAAGTTTTGGGGCCTGGCCACTTTTAGATTCCATACTTTCTTTGACAGAGGTATCATTTTCTTCTGTTCTTTCTTTAATGCCTGAGATTCTTTCCTTCATCTCTGGTATTTTATTTGTGAAGCTTGCCTCTGAGTTTCCAGTTAGAGTTTCTAAACTATTTCCAGATTTCCCTATTTGTGAAAGCCCAAAGAGGCCAAAAGTCAGAGAGTTTGGGACTTGTTTTCAGTTCATTCAAGGTTATTATGCTTCTAACTCAAACAAAGTTCCCACCTAGTTGTAAATCAAAGTTCTTCTCTCTAAATGCTATTGTCAACAGGTGTGGCTAGTTGCCAGGTCTCATGTTGCTGAAATAGGGAAGTAGTTGTTTCCTACCTAAAGCAAAAGTCTAAGGATCCAATTAAGTCCTGGTTACATTTAATCCTGCGACTTTCAATTTGCATGTTAATACAGTCTTTTGTTTTACTCCTACCTTTTGGGGCCAGAGATATATTAACCAGTTGGAAATTAAACACGGGCAAATGTTCAGTACTCACTGAAAAATTCCCTCCCAATACTATCCTACATGTTTCTGTGTTTTATTATTTTCATTCATGTCTTCATGGGCCAGAGATATATTAACCAGTTGGAAATTAAGCACGGGCAAATGTTCAGTACTCACTGAAAAATTCCCTCCCAATACTATCCTAAATGTTTCTGTGTTTTATTATTTTCATTCATGTCTTCATATTCTTTACTATAGTTCTAAATTCCCACACCTCCACTCTAGAGAAAGATATTTTTGCTGAGGCTGGCCCCTGACACCTATTCCCTAATTTCTTTATTTATTCCACTTTTTTATTTTTTATTAATTAAATTTATTCATTTGTGTTACATCTTCATCCCAGTTTTCCCTGTCTCCTCTCCTCTTAACTCTCCCTTCCCCAACTTTCCCTCTGCCCTTCCCCTCAAATTCACTTCTCCTTGATTCCGTTCAGAAAGGGGCAGACCTCCCATAGGTGTCAACAAAGCATGGCATATCAACTTGAGGTAGGATTAACATCCTTCCCTGTTCTTAAGGTTTTTTATGAGGAGTAGGTTTCCAAAAGTCTGTTAAAGTGTCAGCAACAGTCCCTGCTCCCACTTACAGGAGTTCCCAAAATAGCCCAAATTATACACCTGTTACACATATGTAGAGGGCTGAAGTTAGTCCCATGTGGGCTCCTTAGATGTCAGTCTGGGTGTAATGATCAAGTAAAATTTTATCCTTCTCAAAGATCTCTGATGCAGTTTGACAGCAGAGAGGTTTTGTCAGTTTAAAAGGACATCCTCACCAAACAAATTTCAGATCAAATTTCTCTTTCATGCTGCCTTCCATATTCTTAAAAATACTATTCATTGTACAAAAATATCTGTCACAGTCATTCTGACATAAATATGCTACTGTTTATACAATGCATATGTCTAAAACTTCTGTTTACACAAACCCCCAAAATTTTGTGAGTTCTAGGGAGCCAAACTGAAGGATCCACCTTAAACAGGTCAGATACGTCCCCCTCAATTCCCTGGTCCTAATTTTTTTTTCTTAATTTAACTTTGTCCTCTGTTCTGCCAGGACCATAAACAGGTGTAAGAGACACCAGATATTTCCATACCACAAACACCGGACAGGAGCAAAGAGACCAGCTATGCCAGGATGTGACCAGCACCCAGCCTTCTCAGGTTCTCCCCACAAATAAGCAGGAAGAAGTCTTAAGAATCCACTGCCCCAATTCCTTTAACCTGTGGTGTCTAACTTCCTGCCTCTTTGTTATAAAAAAGAGATGGGAATGTAATGATCTGTCTTTTTATGAGACAAGCCATGCCCACTCCCTCCCACATCTGCTGAGCCAAGCTGATCTTCAGCTGCCAGCCTGAGTTTCTTTTTCATCTTCCTCTCAGAGAGGCAGTTTCTGTCTCTCTCCACTTCTCCTCTTCCCCTTCTGTCTCTCCCCTCTCTCTTCTCTCCTTCTTTCTCTCTCTCTGCTCTCATCCCCTTCTCACTTCCTCTCCATAACCATCTGAATAAATATTCAATCTCACTCTGCATGCCGTGCCTATTCATATCTCTGTCTTTTGCCTGCCTGCCATGTGTCTCCCTTCCTGGGACCAGCTGCAACTCAGGGACCAGCAGCCAGCTCTGCTTGGGGCTAGCTGCTCTCAGGGCCCACTGCCTGCTGCCACATGGCATGCTACCACCACTTGGGGACCTATGGCATTTCTACTGCCTGCTGCCACTGGGGATCCTGCAGCAAATTTTATTTTTCCATTACACTGGGAGCTCCTATGAGCTTAGGTAGGTTGTTTCTGTGGGTTCCCTTGTGATGACCTTGATCTCCCCAACATACTTGTACAATCCTTCTTCCCTCTCTTCAACAGGATTCTTGGACCTCAGTCCAGTGCTTGGGTGTGAATTTCTGCATATGTTTCCATCAATTACTAGATGAGGCTCTTGCTCTCTTATGACAATTAGGGTTGTCACCAATCTGATTAAAGAAGATGGTCAGTTCAGACTACCTATCCACTATTGCTAGGAGTCTTTGCTGGGGTCATCCTTGAATGTCTTGAACTGGTTTATTCATTTCCTTCCACTGCATGTTTTTATTTTCATAGATTTCTATATGGGATTTTTTCACTTATTCTTAAAGGTTCTTTGTCATATTCATAGAGGCCATTTAAAATCCTTGTTTGTGCTTCAACTATGTTGCATTTCTCAACCAAGTAAAGCTGCTGTGTTGTGATGGAGACATATTGTCCTCGCTACTACTGTGTTGAAATAATACAAAATTGCATCTAGGTGTCTGGGTTTAGAATGATTGTAATTCTAGGTGCTGATATCTGGTCTTGTATTTATTGGGTGGGTGCTTTGTTCCTTGATTTCTGTTGTCATCTCTTTCTAAGATGGGAATGATGGATGTTTGTTGCCTAGTATGAAATTCTTTTGGAATCCTGCCAGGTGTGGCCACTGTGGGTCCTCCATAGAATCTGTTCTAGGTATTAGGCGCAGACACCTAAGAGCGGGGATGGACTAGATGGAGGTTGATGGGGGAGATTCACAGGAGGTAGGAAAATAAGGTATTCTAACAGAATTTGCTTAAGGCCCTGGTAATGGGTACAGAGAATAAAGAGAGTCTACAACAGCTAATCTGTAACCAAGGTGGGGATGAGACAATGGGACTGGATTTGGAAGCAAGGAGGTAGATGGTATGATCTGCAACTACTTCGCTGGTCAGTGTATCCTACATATTCCCAGCAAATGTCTCTGGAGTTAGGGGCTGGTACAAAGAAAAGTAAATTTGGAGTTTAAGATCTGTAATCTTGCTCAAAATAGTACAGGTTCTGCTTGCAGCCTAAGTATCCTTTTCTTTTTTGGTACTTTGGGTGTCTTTATTGTTCCTCAAATGGTCCCCTTCTAGCATATGGTTGCTTTTCCATCATGTAGCTGACATTCCTACCAGCATAATATAAGTGACATGGCTATTTTATACTTCTCTGCTTCATTCCCCTTCTCTAGGCAACTACAAAGATTTATGGTTTGCCTTCCCTGTCTTTTTTTCTGTCTTCTACTCTATAAAAATTTTCATTGAGCTTCCATCTGAATCCATCTTTCTTGAATTGTTTTATTAAAACAACTAAAACCCCAAGAAGGGAATCTGATTTGCTTAGTAGCGTATGGTTAGTCCTTGAAATTTCCCATAACATGTTGATGGCCAAACAAGGGATATTCCAGAAACCCCTCCAAAGACACAATAATTTACTGTACTTCTGGAAATTCGGTAAGTTCATTTATCTTTTGTCTTGCCTTGGAACTCTAAACTCTTTAACTGGAACTTTGCCTTTCTGGGAGGAGGATGAAAATCCTCTCCCTTTTCCTTCTTTCCAAGTTTATTCTCCTGGGGAATAATAGCAAGATAAGGAGCACACATGAAACTCCTGTTTCTTGGGTTGCCTTTTCATGTTTGTGTCCAAAGGCCACATGATGGACATGGGTTAATGCTATTTCTTCTCTTCTTGGGCACAGGGTTTCTCTCTTTACCACACTATCAATGTTCCCTCGGAAAGCTGAGGAAATTTATCTAATATTTAGGGAAAGAAAAGAGAGTAGAGAGGCTTGGCGTGGTTAGGTCCACAGATCTGTGACCATAATGATTGGTACCAGCACTACTTAGACCCAATGACTAGCAGTTGCTTTCATAACTTGGTAAAATTAGCACACAAATAAGTATCCTAAGGTTTTAAATAAAAGAAGTTCAACAAATTGGTTTTTAAGGGATTTGAGTTCCTATCAAGACAGTTTCTCCTATCACGTTTGTACTATCTCTTGTGATCACAATGCTAACCTAACTAGTATACTTTTCTAAAAGAAAAAGAATGACTGTGCACATTTAATTTTTCAGGTGCACAGATACCACAGGTACTCTTGCTCAGTTTAGGGATAGAATCATTTTGTTATGGAGCTCAGCTCATTGCAAACAGGAATTAAACATGTGTTTTTGCACACAGCTTGACTAGTAATGTCATCAAAATGGTCACAAGCACGTGACTTCATCAACATCTTGTTAAAGTGACATATTTAATGAGGTGGCAAGCATAGGTCAAAATCGAAGTTCCCTAAAACTTTCTTCCTGGTAGCCTTGAGACTTCAGGTGATCACTGCAACCCTAGAATTTCTGTGCGACAGGTATCCAATTACACACCTCAATCATTTTCTCCAAATAATTTTTGTCTTTTTGCTTTTCGTGTTCCCAGATACCTAATGGCTTCATGGGAATAGGAAAGCTGGTTAAGACTCCAGCATGGGTTCTTTTCCTACATGATGAGGTCAATGCATTCCCTATGTCAGTCTAAGGAGGTGGATTTATTGGATTTTGACACGTTGTTTTCCATGATTTATGTATTGGGTTGTAAAAGGAGAGTTTTAGTTTTCCAAGCCTTTGCCTCAAATATTAGCCAACTGCTAAATGAAGCTGACACTTTGAGATGGTTAGACCTGGAAAGCCCCTGTTAAGTTACAGCAAAACAGGACTGAGTATTGACACAGATGCCAATCAAACCCCAATTATGAACTGCCAGTTGCTAGAAAGTCTGATGCAACAGGAAGGATAGCAGAATCAGCCTGCTCAGGCAGGAGACTGAAGGAATGCACTCTGTGAGGCCTTAATGCTTGCTGTTTCTGCCTGTTTCTACAGGCTTATTTTCTCTAGGTGAGATAACAATTCCCTTCCAAGACTTCTTTGTTCCTTACTTGTTTTCTGCTTTGGTTTATTCCTCACCACACCCTGGATCTTCTTGTTTTTGATGTTAGTTTCCAATAAATGTGACATAGACAGGCTAAGGAAAAAGAACATTCTGATACACTCTTTTTCAAAGTCCTTTTAGATGTTATTGTTTTCTGTTTTCCAAATTCTCTAAGTTATGGAAACTTAAATCCAAGTTACATATGGAAAATTACACATGTAACAGGCTTTCATAATCCAGATAACTCTCTTTAAGTGGAAAATTCATCATGCTTGTATCCAATCTAAACTGAGAAATGGAATATATACTGACAGATTGTAAATTTGGAGGAAAAGGTCAAAGCAAACATTTAAAGACAATATTAGAATTTCAACCCACAATGGAGGTGCAACCCTCCCTGACTCATATAAGAAGTTGGCTGACTTCAATGATGCCTGAGGGTCACTGTTTATTCTGCAGGATTTTTGGATGTGGGGTACTCAACAGGCAGTCTAAGATTAACCAAGCCAACTGCAGAAATAAAGTCACAGGTGTTGATCTTGTGTCGCATTGGAAAAATAGCCTAGACTGTTCTTTTGATTCAGACCTTTAATAAGAATAAAAGTTATCTCGGATTTATTGAGATAGAGCTCAAAAAAAAAGACTGGTATGCACAACAGACCTCATGGTATTTGGTGTTTGGATAGGGTGGAATTGTTTTTAAAGGAAAAGTACATTAGCTCATTAAAAGGTTAATTGATCTTCCTCTTTCTTCAGCATGGATTCATGTGAGACTTCTTACATAGGGTCAGTCCCACATTCCTAAGGGTTGATCCCTTAGCTGGGTTATTTACCTGCTCATCTGGAAAGCTAGGTATCCAATTAGGTCAGATATTTCATTATCTGGAACAAGATGAAATAGCTTTCCCCTAACAGGCCTTCAATGTTGTTATAATCCTTCCCCCATGAATAGATAATCCTAAATCATTTAGGAAACAGATCAGGAAGCAGAACCCCCAAATACTTCTTTCATTACTGATTTTTAGCCAGGACAAGATCAAGAACATTTTCTACTTGTGGTCAAAGACACTGTCCATTAAGTTTAAGTCATATAGGGGAGCATTTATGGAGGTATGTTCCTAGAATTAATAGTATGGAATTTAGGCTGAGCATTTGGAATATGGAAACTTTAGAAAGTTCTAGGGTGCTATAAATTTCAGGCATCTGACAACCACAGGCTATGTATTCTAGTCTGTGTAGTCAAGAGTCTTTTCGAAATATTTCAGGCCATATAGACTTATATCTAACACACTGCTGAAAGGCAGCCTTATCTCAACCTTGACTGTGATTTAGTAAAATACGAAGCAAATTATGCTGGAGAGAGGCCTCGACAGTTACTAGCATTTGCTGATCTTACAGTAGACTCATATTTGTTTCCCAGCACCCACATAAAGGCTCAAGACCATCTATAACTAGATTTCTAGAGAATTTGATACCTTCTTCTGAATTCTGTAGTCATTACATTCAGTAGTGCACCTACATACATGCAGGCAAAACATTTATACATAGAAGTAACATAAATCTAAACATTTAAAAAATATGAGACAATGAATTTTACTTTATGTCCAAGTTCAAGCCCAATTGTCATATCTATTGTCATTATCTAAATTAAATTCACATCTTTGGCTTTACATATTTGTGTTTCCAGGACACCTTCGCCAATATACATATCTCTATTTTTTATTAGTCCTAGACTTTCTCATCCAGTGAAGTGCTCCACAGCCTGATAAGGTAGACAACACCATTGGAGAGATGGGTCAGTGGTTAAGAGAACATAGTTCTTTTCTTAAGGAACTGAATTTAATTCACAGCACCAGGTGGCTTACAACTGCCTATAACTCAAGCTCCAGGGGATCTAACACCTGTAGCCTCTAGTGGCACATGTATTTATTTACAAATACCCACACACATACACATAATTAAAATAGGTCTTTGACCCCAGTGATGGTGGTGGTGCATGCCTTTAATCACAGCACTCAGGAGACAAAGGCAGGTGGATCTCCATGAGTTCCAGGCTAACCTATTCTACAATGTGAGTTTCTGAGTAGCTAGAACCATTACACAGAGAAACCCTGTCTCGAAAAACAAAAACAAAAAAAAGATATACAACTACACATCTCCTTCCAATTTCTTTTTTTAATTTTTATTTTTCTATTTAATTATTTACACTTCCTTCCCTCCTCCCAATCCCCTCCCCTAAACCCCCTCCTCCCTCTTCCACCCTGCTTAAGATACAAGATTTTGTTATCAATATATTAAAAAACTTTATTGAATTTGATGTGGATTCAAACTTCAGAATATGCCTAAATTTCATTAATAATATTCTTTACTTCCAGTATTTCTCATAGTCACCAGCAAGCTATTCATTCAGATCAGCATTAGAAGAAATGCTAACAGTGATACTCAAACTTACATGAAAACTAGTTGAAGGTCCCATCCAGTGAAATAAATTTAAATTCTAAGTACTCCACACAAAATTTCAAAGCACTCATTTGAACCATTCTTGCCATCTAAATCATTCTTCCTCGTACTTCTAAAATATAACCAAATGTTGTGTGCAGACTCATCATATCTATTTTAGATGGGAAATTGAACAACAAATAGACACTGTAGATACAAGAAACCAAAAGGAAAGTTATAAGAAATTAATTTGTAGACATGTCTGAAGTTCCAATAGACCTGGCAGGTTATAAAGGTATTACATAAGTAAACTTATGTTCAACATTAGTTGTAGTAGCCATGATTGGAGTTTCTGTTAATAGAATAAAGAAAGGCACATGAGATTATATAAAAATATGTAATTTATGGTCAAGACTGGTAAGTCTGGTAAGTGCTATAAAGGAAAATTGTGTAATGGATGTGGATTAATTTACACATCCTCTGAAATTAATAATTAAAAGAATAAAATTCACTACAAAACTCTCACAAGCAAGAATTCATAGCATAGAAACTGCATAATAGAAGTCAGTCAATAAAATAACTTTCTTAAGAGGGGAGAAGCTTGGTCCTTTCTCAACCTGATACACTATGCTTTGCTCAAGACATAGTATGAGTGGAAGGGGATGGGACTAGATGAGAATCAGGGAGACTTGGATGAGAAGAGCAGGAAAACTGAGGTTGGTGTGTAACATAAACAAAAATATTTTATTTAAGTGAAATGAAATATAACTCAACAAAGCAGGTTGCTTGGCATTGTTCAATAATGAACAAAGGATTCTAGCAGCAGGCTGCTTGCTATGACCCCATAAACTCTTAGTGAATCTATGATTCAGAAGCTGAAAGTGTCTGCTGTGTGTCCACACAAAAGCTGGGCAAATCATACTGGCCCAGCAGCATGGCATCATCAGATACCGTATGGAAGCAATGCTGAGCTCGTGTAACAATAATGCAGTTTTATTTTTAAAATATGAGCTTACTATGACTTCTAATCCCACTTTAGACATCTACTTCATGATCCGAAGCAGTGCATTTATTTTAATGTGTGGTATATTTTAGAAGCATGATATTATTGCAAAGAAAAAAGAATGAGAGAGAGAAAAAAAAGAGCACATAGGTAATAAATCCTAAGGTTTAAATGAAAGCTTTGTAGATGCTGTGATACCTAATCTTTACTGTCAACTGGACTGAATCTGAAATCAACTAAAATGCGGTCCCCTGGGCAGTACTATGAATGATTTTTCTGATCAGAATATTTAAAACATGCATATCTACCCTAACTGTGGACAACACACAGCACCTTTTAGTAGCAGCCCAGCCAAAGGAGTCACAGAAGAAAAGCTTTTGCTTTTTGTCTGCTTGCCTTCTCTCTTGTTGGAAGTTCATTGATTCCTGTGGCATTCCTTAGCAAATATGTTAATGGAGTTCTTTAGGCTTTGACTATAGATTGAATAGTAATAGCTCTCCAGGAATCTTCAATGCCTTCAGTGCCAGATTGTGACTTTTGAAATATCCAAATTCATAGACTAAGGAACTACTAGACTCTCAGCTTTTCCAGTGTGACATATATACTAAAGACATTTTCTATTTTCACTTATTACTGGTAGAATTCTAAATGATAAAAATAAGGTATAAAAAGAACCTCCATTTGCAGATTCAACATTAAAAATAATTGTTTCTCAGTTTTAAATAGACCAAAAGAATGTTTAGAATTCTGATTTGTCAGCCTCAGGTTTTTCTGAACAAAACAACCTTGAATACCTTGGTTACATCATTTAATCTGTTTCTTCTCACTACTACAACCCCCCCAACAGCATCTCAAACTCATGGCCTCTTGTGCTTCTGGATAGTTTTTATTATCTTGTCACAAACTAGAGTCATTTAAGAAGAAGTAATCTCAGCTGTGAATTTGCTTCCATTAGATTGTCATATAAGCAATCTGGAAATGGAGATTTTCTTGATATAGGAGGGACAAGCAAACTGTGGTTGGTACTACTCCTGATAGGTGGTTTGGGATTGTATAAGAAAGCAGGCTGATCATGCTATGGAAGCAGGCAACTAAGTAAAATTCCTCCATGCCCCTGCTTCATTTCCTGCATTGAGATTACTTTCCTACTTAAATTCCTACCTTGGCTTTCCTCAATGATAGGTGGTAATAAAGAAATATAAGTCAAATTAATCCTTCCCTCCCAATGTTGCATTTGACCATGCTATTTTATCACAGAAATTAAGTGAACTAATACACCTCTTCTGTAACTATTAGTTGTAACACACACACTGTAGTGGTTTGAACGAAAACAACCCCCAGAGTGGAACTATTAGGAGGTGTGGCTTTGTTGGAGTAGATATGGTGTCAATGGAGAAAGTGTATCTCTAAGGAGAGAGTTTTTGAGGTCTCAGATATGCTCGAGCCACACCAGTTAGTGTGGGAAGTCCTTCTGTATGTATGTTGCCTTTATTGGTTAATGAATAAAGAAACTGCTTTGAGCCTATAACAGGACAGAACAGAATTATGTGGTGAGAACTAAACTGAATGCTAGGAGAAAGAAGACAAAGGCAGGGATATGCCATGGAGCCACCAGAGGGGAAAGATGGGAGCTGGCAGTTGCAACCTTGCTGGTAGGCCACAAGCCTCATGGTAAAATATAAAATAATAGAAATGGGTTAATTTAAGATATAAGAGTAAGCCAGAAATACACGTAAGCTATTGGCCAAACAGTATTGCAAATAATATAGTTTCTGCGTGATTAGTTTGGATCTGAGCAGCCAGGAATAAACGAGCAGCCTCCCTCCTCACTACAAATTGGTGCTCCAATGTGTGCTAGCTAAATCCACATAAAACATGAAGAGAGCTTGGACAGGAATTCTAGACACTAAAAAACAAACTTTAGCCACACCATTTTTTGGATGGGCTCTATTTTGCTGGCATTATGCTGCAGCTGCTTTAAGAGAGGCATTCTTTATTCAATAGTAGCAGAAAAAAAAACACATGGTTTTGAAATGACAGCTTCCTAGGCTGTCATGCTAGCACAAACTCTGAATCTTTTGGGAGGCCTAGCTATGGAGCATTTAAATGGGGTTTTGAGCAGAGTGCTACAAGTTGCTTAATGGCAACACAGACCTACTGCTACCTGACCCTGGATCTGAGGTAGAGAGAATGGCTCTCAGAGGCAGTAAACAGATGTCTACCATGTTGGACTTGGCAGAGCCAAAAGACAGAACAGCCTTAATCCTAGCCAAGCTGTTTTGCATTTTAAGAAGTACACCTGGACAGAAAATGATTTCAGATACACAATAGGACAGATTCAAACATAAAAGACCTCTCAGTGAGATACAGTATATTTATAAAATGTGTGTAGGCTTGGGAGAGAGAAGAAAGAGTAAAGAGAGAGTAAATGTAATATAAAAGAGTACAGAAGTCATAGGTTAAAGGAATAAAGATAATAAAATAAATATTGAACTTGTACAAAAAGTAATAGATTAAGAAAAATAAGCCACATAAAGATGGAATATACACAAAGAATCTGGATTACATATGTTATTGTGCTTTCTTTGAATTTTTGACTGTAAAAGAGCTATTAACAAGAGACATTTCATTGTATGGACTGTTAAGTTAAGCCAACATAAAGGTTTTGTGACTTCAGAATTTGAGTCTAAGGATGTATTGCTTTGGAAAAGAGGTTCTGCTTTTGTTTCCACAGAAGACGAGAACCTGTGGATCATTCTAGACTAACATGTTTTGATTCACCAAGACCCCCCAAAAGGTCAGCATAAACATCCCCCAAAATTCTTTGCCCAACAAAAGGCAGGAAGCATTTTGGAGAGAAATATGCCCAAATATTGTCTATAAATGTTTATTTACATTTAAAGGGGGAAATGCTGTAGAGATTTACATTGGTATTGATCTTGGTTTATTTTTTTTTATTGAGAAAAGGAAAAAAAACAAGTTTCCACCTCCTCCCAGCCTCCCATTTCCCTCCCCCTCCTCCCACCTTTCCCCCCTCCTCCCACCCTTCTCCCTCTCTC
>NC_022026.1:26686231-26690382 GCF_000317375.1 Microtus ochrogaster
GCCAAGGAACCTCTGAGCTCCCAGTCCCAGGCTGGCGCCGCGGGGCCAGAAACTCACCCCAAAGCTAGGTCTCCTGGCGCTGAGAGCGATCTTGGTTTATTGATACAAATTTAAGGTCAATTTTGTTATACTGTGTATATGTATTTCTGATCTTGATTAAGGTATTGTGATTGTACAGCTCATTTAAAAATATAATATATAATGAAGAAATATGTTAATAGACAATCATCTGTAATAGTCAAGCTTGTAGTCATGTTGGATTTTCTAGATGTATAGATATATATTTCAGATGGATAGTTATTCTTCAAACTCATTCAAAGACTACAAAATATGACATTTAAAATGTTTTAATAACTTAGGACTTTTCATGACAGTGAGACATATATGCTCCTGGCAGCACCAATTGCTTCAAGAGGAAGATGGGCATTGAAAAGGCTCCTTATGGAGTTTGCTAGCCATTTAGGCAAAAAACTGTTCTTGCCTGGACTGCCTGCTGTTATGCTGTATGAACTGGACATAAAGGACCTACAGAAAAATGACTGCTGAAATTTCCTAAAGGTGAGACAGTCCTTTGGGGTCCCTGTTTCATGAAAGAATTTGCCAGGACACAGAAGAAAGTGACTGACAAACTGCCAATATAGGCAGAACTGTCTTTGAAGTTTCCTGCTTTGTGAAAAACTCAGCTGGATACTATGGGCCTGTAGGCTGAAGATGGGTACCTACCTGAAGATGTTACAGAAGAACTTTGGGTGACTGTCTAGGCAGTGAGATGTTTCTGTCAATTCTATCATTTTGGAAGTTGCTTACAATACAATGCACTTCCTGTTTGCTTAGGTAATATTATATCCTTCTGAAGTCTTTGATGGAGTTGAAGAATAGATAGTTATAATTATAGCTTTCCTTAGTTATGATAAAAGATAAAGTAGATATAAATATTGCAATTATAATTCTTGCTTGGTAACTGTTTTTATTAATATGTCATTTTACTATGTTAAATTTAAAACCTTCCTTTTTACTTAAACAGAAAAGGAGAAATTGTGTAGGAAGTCCTTCTGTATGTATGTTGCTTTTATTGGTTAATGAATAAAGAAACTGCTTTGAGCCTATAGCAGGGAAGAACAGAGCTAGGTGGGGAAAACTAAACTGAATGCTGGGAGAAAGAAGGTGGAGTCAAGGAGATGCCATGGAGCATCCAAAGGGGAAAGACTCAAGCTGCCAGTCATAAGCCTCATTGTAAATATACAATAATAGAAATGGGTTAATTTAAGATATAAGAGTAAGCCAGGAATACACTTAAGCTATTGGCCAAACACTATTGCAGATAATACACTTTCTGAGTGATTATTTCGGGTCTGAGGGGCTGGAAATGAATGAGCAGCCTCCCTACTCACTACACCCAGTGAGACGGAACTTTTTCTTTTTCCTTCTCATTAGGATATAGTCAGAACCATGTTTGCCTGCACACTGCCATACATATTCTCAGTCACTATGCTCCCCACCATGATGTTAATAAACTAAACCTCTGAAACTGTAAGAAACACCATTAAATGTTTTCCTTTATAAGAGTTGTCATGGTCACAGTATCTCTTCACAGCAAAAGAAACCTAAACTAGACACACACACACACACACCCACACACACACATACACACACACACACACACACACATGAGTTAATTTAGTATTGTTCGTATATATGTTTAGGGATAACCATTTAGGAGTAAGACACTTAATAGAAGTCTTATCCCTTGAGGAAATTGATTTTCCTTCCCTTGGCAGTCATTAATTTCCTGTCACCCATTATGTAGGAGTGAGGACTTGTGAAATGTTATTCATACACATTAGTGTGGAAACAGGGGCTGTCACTGTGCATGTCTTTTTTAGGCACCTATAGTGTTGAGATTTCACTGCCTCCCTGTCATATCTAGAAGACATGATCTCATAGAAGATGGCCTGGTCCTTTGTATTTGCAGTCTTTCTCTCTGAGCCATAGATGTGGAAATTGTGCTGTAGGTATAGCAATTGGGATCGATTATCCCATAATTAGTTATTCTCTGTGTTTTGATTAGTTGTGGATTTCTGTAATTTTCCCCATCCACTGAAAAAAATAAGTTTGTTTGATGATGAATCTATTAGTTACTTTTCTATTCTGTGGTAAAACACCATGACTAAGGTAACATAGAAGAAAAAAATTGCCTTGGCTTATAGTTCCAGGGGCATGAGTCCATGAAGACAAAAGGTAAGCACAATAGTTGGAACTGGAAACTGAGAGTTTATGTCTTCAAGTGCAAGCAAGAAGCCAAGAGAGGAAAAAACACAGTTGCCATGACATACTTACTCTAACAAGGAATTTCTAAATCTCCTAAATACTACTACCAACTCACTATCCATGCATAAAATTAGGAAGGAAATCTCATTGAAATTATGGCTTTCCACCCCCTGACTTCTGTAGTATTGTGGCTATAATGAGAAATGGATTTGCCCAAGTTTCAAAAGTCCTCATGTTCTTTCTCAGTTTCAGCACCGGTTTTATTCCAAATTCTCTTCGGAGATTTGAGGCAATTTCTTAATTGTAACCCCTTGTAAAATGAAAAAAAATCAGATTACATTCTTCTAACATATAATGACACAGAATATACATCGACATTCCAAAAGGGAGAAATGGGAACGTTGTGAGAAAACACTGGACAAAAGTGAAATGAAAGCCCATCAAAGCAAATACCAAATCTTGTAACTGCATGTCTGATATGAAAAGGCTTAAATGGCTCTACCTTTTTCTGCTTACCATATACATGTCTGTCTTGGGTTGGTTCCAATCTCTGTGAGTAGCTCTCCTTAGCAGATATCTCCTAATGCTGACATCTGCAACACAACATAGGCTTTACTTTCATGGGTTAACATAATGTCTTCTCAGAGATTCCTACCCATTCAAAGCCTTTAGGCAGGGACTCCCCTGCCATGGATCACCTGGAATGAGGGGCTCCCTGAAAACAAAAAGGAATAGTCCAAGACCTCTTTTCTTTTATGACTCTAAAAGCACCACAATGAAGACAAAACTGTCATGTTTGGCTCCAAGCTTGGGTTGGAACATGTACCATGTGAACCATATTAGAAACAGCTTTTGATTGCAGTTGCCTTCCAGAATGAGAAAATATCTTTTGTCTTCTCTAGCAAGTTGTAAGGTTAACTGGGTATACTCTTGACCTGAGGGTACATGTCCTTTTATTCCAATGTAGATCTGGCCTCTCCTTAATGGTACTATTCTTAACAATTTCCACCTCTCATCAAGAACAAATATTGACTGTAACATTAAGAATTTTAATGTTCTTTTATTTTCCAAACTGTAAATTTTATTTTTCTTCTGCCCTACTCTTTTTCACTGTGGCCCTCTAAAGGAGTAATTATTAGTAAAAATATGACAAAATCAATGTCAGATTGTTCTGAAATATCCTCTGCCAAAAAAATAGTAAAGTACTTTTAAATTTAGCCTTAAGCAAGTACTTAGGATATAGGCAGAAAACAGGCACATTTTTGCCAAAATATCACAGGAACACCTTTTAGCCAAGCTGCTAATATTGTTCCATTTTAAAAACCACTTAATCTGGGTCTCCATGGTCCACAGAGATCTCACCAATACTATCTTCCAGCTTCCTACAAAGATGGTCCATTAAGCTCCACTTACAGTGTTCAAACACTTCTAGAGTTCAAGGTCCAAAGTCTTTCACATTCCTCCAAAACTTAGCATAATCAGATTTGTCACAGGAGTTGCCTATTCTCTTGTGCTAACTTGTGTATACATTACTTTTCTATTGCTATGATAAAACGTTGTGAAGAAGAAAACATATAGAAAAAAATTCTTGACATTATGGTCCCAGATGATAAGAGTGTGCTGACAGAATGGAAGCATAGTAACAGGTAGGAAAAGCTAAGAGCTTATATCTTGAACAACAGCATGAAAGAAAGACAAGATAACTCAAAATGGTTCGAGTCTTCAAATTCTCAAGGCCTACCTCCAGTGACATCCTTCCTCTAGTGATTCTCAACCTGTGAATCACAAACTTTTGGGAAGTCAAATATCAGATATCTAATGTATCAGATAATTGCATTATGATTCATAAGTTACAAAATGAAGTACTACTCAGTGGTTAAAAA
>NC_022026.1:26690887-26696850 GCF_000317375.1 Microtus ochrogaster
ATGACAAAAAAATCAATGACATCTTGAAATTTGCATGCAAATGGACGGAACAAGAGCAAAACATCCTGAGTGTGGTAACCCAGACCCAGAAAAACAAGCAAAGTGTGTATTCACTCATAAGTGGATATTAGAAGTAAAGCAAAAGATAATGGCCTATAGTCCACAACCCCAGGGAAACTAGGTAGCAGGGAGAACACTAGGAGAAACCTGGGAAGGAGAAACTGACAAGATCTTCTAATGGGGTTGAGGAAGAAAGGGAGGGTGGAGAAGAAGAAGGGGGAGGGGAGGGAGAAGGAGAACTTGAGGAAACAGGAAGAGCATGGTCGGGATGGGGGAAGGGCAGAGAGAGAGAGAACAAGAAAAGAGGTGTCTTGCTTAAGGGACCCATTATGGGACTAGCAAGAAACCTGGCCCTAGAGACATTCCCAGGAATCTATAAGAATGACCCCAGCTAAGACCCTAAGCAACTGTGGAGAGGGTTCCTGAACTGGCCTTGCCATAACAGTCACCTCATTCAGAGGGCCTAATGTAGTCCTATGCTGCTTCCCCCACTGTCAGGCTGGATGGAGTCAGTTAGCTCCCATTAGCTCAGGTAAGCTCTTTAAGTGGGTATCCCCATCATGGTCTTGACCCCTTTGCTCATAGTATTGCCTTTCTTTCTCTTTGACTGGACTTCGGGAGCTCAGCACAGTGTTCCCTGTGGATCTCTGCATCTGCCTCCCTCAATGAACCTTCTCTCAACAATCTATCGAGGCAGATGCCCTAGGCCCTCTGAATATGGTGGCTGTTGTATGGCTGGAACAGATTGAGAGTGAAGCCACTGATAGTGAGACAAGGATTTGTCCCTACTGCTTGTGCTGGCTCTTTGGAGCCCATTCTCTTTTGAAGGATGCCTTGCTCAGCCTAGATATGGTGGGGAGAGCCTTGGTCCTGCTTCAAAATTGTTGGACATTGCTGGCTTCCCATGAGGGGTTTTGCCCTCTCTGGGGAATGGATGAGGGAAGGGTGGAGGGAGCAAAAAAAGGGGGGGAGAGAGTAGTAGCTGGAATTTGTCTGTAGAATGTGAAAAGTTCGGTTTTTAAATAAATTAACTAATTTTTAAAATTAAAAAATTAAAACTTTTTTAAAAAGTAAAAAAAAAGGATGTGTGCCACCACTCCATGGCTTGTAGGGCTAACTAGTATGGCTGCTTTGCCCTCTGATCTTCAGGCGAGCTTTATTTATTAAAACACAGATAATAGAACACTATAGTTATTATTATTAATGATTGTTGGTATTCTAATGAGAAAGAGAAAGGGTGCAGAGATGGGGAAAAAGACACACCTTTATAATAAAATTTTCCAAAACATTAAAAGTAGAAGGTACTTCCTTTAATTTGGTATAAGATATCTATAAACAGCCATAGCTACCATCTCAACTACATTAGAATTAAACTTCAGGCAGCATGCCTTAGGCCGTTGAATCAGGCTCAACTACTATGAAAAAGAATTTTTCCTTCAGGAGACCAGCTTTTACAGCCTCCCTCTGCAAGCAAGGGATCCTGTCTTACCCTGTTAGGCCTACCTACATTACCCAAGAATATCTTGCATCAAGTGAAAAACTCAGAACTTTCCTGGTTATTAAAACAAACAAACAAAGAACCTAAAAGACTAAGAAGAAAGCCTTACCAGCAGGATGAATCATGTAAAAAACAGAAATATCTTGGCTAGAACATGAGGTAAGGGACTCAAACCACTCAGCAAATGCAACGTGTGTGTGTGTGTGTGTGTGTGTGTGTGTGTGTGTGTGTGTGTGTGTGTGTGTGTGTGTAAACAGAACAGAAGAGAGGTATGGAATACCATGAAAAGACCTGGACATATAACATGGAGAAGAATAGCAAAACAAAGAAGAACAGAATATTTTTAATAAAAGGATAAAAGAAAATTTCTCAAAATTAAAAGATGTCTATCTAGGTAAAAGAGATTTACATAATATCAGACAGAACTAAAAATAAACTATCCATCTTATAGTGTAGATAAAACACTAAGCATAGTGGCATATACATTGAATTCCAGTACTTTGGAAATACAGGCAGGTAGATCTCTGTGAGTTGGAGGTGAAGACAGATCTCTGTAGCTTAAAAGGCAGCCTGATCTACATAGTGAGCGCTAGGCCAACCAGGGATACGCAGTGAGACCCTATCTTGGTGGGACTGATCTAATGGGAGGTCACCAAGGCCAGCTGGACTGAGACTGATAGAGCATGTGATCAAACCGGACTCTCTGAATGTGGCTGTCAATGAGGGCTAACTGAGAAGCCAAGGACAATGGCACTGGGTTTTGATTTTACTGCATGCACTGGCTTTGTGGGAGCCTGGTTTGTTTGGATACTCACCTTCCTAGACCTGGATGGAGCAGGGAGGACCTTGGACTTCCCACAGGGCAGGGAACCCTGACTGCTCTTAGGACTGGAGAGGGAGGGGGAAAGGGAGTGGGGGGAGTGGGAGGGAAATGGGAGGTGGAATTTTTTAATAAATAAATAAATAAAATTTAAAAAACACCTAAAAAAAACAAAAATATATACAAAAATGACATGCACAGACTAAAGAAAGGATGTTGAAAACTGCAAGACAAAAAGGTCATCTCTAAAGGCAGTCCTATCAGAATAACACCCTGATTTTTCTGTAGAATTTTTTCACACAATATATTTTGACCACATTATTTCCCCGACCTCTACTCATTCCCTATCCTTCCCACCTCTATATCCACCCAACGTCATGTTTTTTTTTTACTATTTCTCTCCTCTTCCTTCTCTTTTAACCAAGAAAAACACAACAAAAAATTGAAAAATCAAATCAGACAAAATTTTTAAGAAAAGGAAAGAAAGACAAGCAATAACAACAACAAAATACTAAGTCATTAAACAATACAACACAAAAAGTGCATAAGACAACACTGTGTTCATATTGTGTTGGGAAATAGTCCTAGACATGGACCTTTTTCTGGGATGTGGTTGCTACACATAGTGACACTCCAATGGAGAAAACTTATTTTCCCTTTCACAGCAGCTATCAGGTGCAAATAACTTCTTGGCTAAGAGTGAATTTTGTGTCCACATAAGCTACTCAGTGCTGAGATTTTGTCTGATCTAAATTTATGCAGGTCTTGAGTATACTGCCACAGTCTCTGTGAGTTTATATGTGTATCCATTTTGTGAATCTTGTACCACCTGTGGCTCATACAATCTTTCTACCTCTTCTTCTGCATAGATTCCTGAACCCTGAGGGAGGAATCTGTCCTGGAAAGAAGTTTTGAAAATACACAGCTGTCAGTCCATCCTATAACACCAAACAAAATTATTGTAGTCATAATCATTACTATTACTAGTACTATTATTATTTTGTTTTTTCAAGACAGGGTGTCTCTGTATGACGCTGGCTGTCCTGGAACTCTCTCTGTAGACCAGGCTGGCCTTGAACTCATGTAGATCTACCAGTCTCTGCCTCCTCAGTGCTGAAATTAAAGGTGTGCACCACCATTGCCCTTGAGCAAAATTAATTTTTAAATTAAATTAAAAATAAAACCTTTCTATGACAAAATCAGACTGAAAGAATTTTATTGCCACTAAGCTAGAGCTTCTGAACATACTAGAAATAATTCTTAAATCTGATAAGAAGGATTAGCCTACCTAAGAAATAACAGGGCAAAGATGATTCCATCACTGTTAAGCAAAAGTGGTCTAAGAAAACATCAAAAGCTGATAGGAATAATAATATATCTTATTCAATAATAACTCTCAATATTAACAGTCTTGGTCTACCAATAAAGAAGCACAGAGAAGAATATTATATTAGAAAATAAAATCTACCTTTTACTGCCTTATGGAAACTCCTCTCTTTTATCAAAAATAGACATTATCTTAAAATGAAATTAGGTACATTTTTTAATATCTTTATTCATTTTATACTATAGGAAAAAAGTACTATTGTATCTGACAAAACAGACAACAAAACTAATCAGAAAAGATGAGGAAGGTCATTTCATATTTATTGTCCTTCTTAGTTTTGTGCTTTGACATAAGACAAAATTATTTTGGAAGAGAGAAACTCAATTGAGCAAATTCTCTCGCCAAATTGGCCTATGGGCAAGGCTGTGGTACATTTTTCTTAGTTGGTGATTGATAAGGAAAGCCCAGCTCACTGTGAGCAGTATACCCTTTGGGATGTTAGTATTGAAAACTATAAGAAAGTAGTCTGAGCAAGCCATAAGAAACAAACAAATAAGTGCCAGTCCTCCGTAGCCTCTCCATCAATTCTTGTCTCCAGGTTCCTGCCCCAAGTTCTTGCTCTGAATTTCCTCAGTGATGAACTGTGGTCTGGAAGTGTAATCTGAAATAAACCCTTTCCTCCCCAAATTGCCTCTATTCATGATGTTTTATCATGACAATAGAAAGCTGACTAAGACATTCATAAACAACCCACAAAGAGGATATTGCAATTGTAAAGCCATCCATGTCCACCCCCCAAAAAAGCTGCACCCAATCTCATAAGGCAAATATTACTAAATGTAAGCCACAGATTAACATCAACCAAAGGAAGAAGGGCGGTGGTGGCACATGCCTTTAATCCCAGCACTCAGGAGGCAGAGGCAGGCAGATCTCTGTGAGTTCTAAGCTAGCCTGGTCTATAAGAGCTAGTGCCAGGACAGGCTCCAAAGCTACAGAGAAACCCTGTCTCAAAAAACCATAAAAAAGCCATCAACCAAAGGGTCAGTGAATGACTTCAATATCCCACTTTTCAAAACATGCAGGGAGCTGAGACAAAAAGAAAACAAAATATTAGAACTAAATTACATTATAAATCAAAAAGATACAGCGCATTTAAAGTCCATTCTAGCCAAACACTAAATAATGTACATACTTCTCAGAATCTCATGATTTTTTTTCCAGCAAAGATTGCATGTTAAGTCAAAAAGAAAGTCTCAAAAAATACAGGAAAATATAAGCAATATCTTACATTCTGTTTGAACAAAATAGAATCGACCGACAATATCAGTTGAAACTACAAATGTACATAAGCTGGCAGACATTAAACAACACACTAAAGAATGATAGCTGGGTCAAGGAAGAAATCAAAACTGAAATTAAAAATTCATAGATTTAATGAAAATGAAAACACAATATAACAATACCTGTATGACACAATGAAGGCAGGACTAAGTGACTACATTTAAAACCTGAGAGATCTAAAAGGAACAGTGTAATGATGTATCTAATGACCTTGAAAAACAAAAAAAAAAGAGGAAATATCCCCAAACAGAAAATGAGAAAAGATGGGCAAAATTAGGACTAGAATTCATGAAACAGAATTTTTTAAAAAAGAATAAATTAAATGAAGTACTCAAATTTTACAAAGATTGTTAACAATATCCACAAAACTTTAAGCCAAATTAGCTAAAAGAAAGAGAAAAATGATCCAAATTAATAAGATTAGAGATTAAAAGGGAGACATTATGACAGACAATCGTAAAAACCAGATAATTATAAGGGCAGGATATAATAACTCATTATACTATCCTAGAAAATCTAAAAGAAATTACTACACTTTTGGATGAATATGAACCACAAAAGTCATATTGATGAAATAAATAATTTTAAAAGACCCTTAACAACTAATTAGATAGAAGTAGTAATTTTAAATCTCCCAACTGAAAACATACTCAGGGCCAGATGAAAGCAGCTTAGAATTTTATCAAATGCTTAAAGAAAAACTGTCATCCCAGAATCTTTCCATAAAATAAAAAAGTACCCAGCAAAACCTTCCACCCGCAATCTATCTTAAATGTGAGATGGGTTGGGTGATAGAGGCACAAGACTTGTGGAAGTGGCCAAACAATTACCAATCTAACCTGAGGCCCATGTAAAGACAGGGAACCCATGCCCAATGCTGCCTGGTTGACCTGGATCCAGAGGCTAGATAGCCCACA
>NC_022026.1:26697604-26699807 GCF_000317375.1 Microtus ochrogaster
TGAATATTTTGCATATCACCATAGAACCTTCATCTGGCGATGGATGGAGATAGAGACAGAGACCCACACTGGAATACTGGACTGAGCTCCCAAAGTCCCAATGAGGAACAGAAGGAGGGAGAAGATGAGCAAGGAAGTCAAGAAAACTATTCCTAATGATATGTTGCTGTATTCATAAATAGGTTTCTAGACCAACCATCATCAGAGAGGCTTCCTCTGGCAGCTGATGGGAGCAGATGCAGAGACCCATAGCCAGTCATTAGGCTGAGATCAAACCTAAATTGAAAAGGAATAGGGGGAGAAAGAACTTCAGGTGCCAGAAGGGGGTTGAGCATGCCAAGAGAACACAGACTACAGAATCAACTAATCAGGGCTCACAGGGGCTCACAGAGACCTACACAGAAATCACAGAGCCTTCATGGATCTGCACTAGGTTCTCTACATACATCATGTAGTTGTTTAACTTGGGGTGTTAAAAGTACTCCTAACAGTGGGATTGAGAGTGTCTCTTGACTTTTTTGCCTGCTCTTGAGACCTTTTTCTTCCTACTGGGTTACCTTGCCCTCCATTGATATGAGGGTTTGTGCCTAGTCTTATTATATTTTGTTATGCCCTGGTAGGTTTATATCCCTGGAAGGCCTGCTCTTTTCTGAAGGGAAACAGAGGAATATATCTGAAATATCTGAAAATATCTGAGAGAGAGGAAAGGTGGGAGCAGAAATGAGAGGAGTGGAGGGAGGGGAAACCGTGGTTGGAATGTATGGTATTAGAAAAATTATAGATATAAAAATAAAAAATAAATGAACATTTCTGCATTCTTTTTATGATGCCAGTATTATCCTAAAACCAAAATCACACAAAGAGACAATGAAGAAATAAAATTATAAACCAACATATCTGGTTAACACAGACTCAAAAGTTCCCAACAAATTAATTGCAAACCAAAAAAATGCGAAAAGATTATCTACTAATATCTAGTCAGCATTATGCCAGAGATTCTGAGATAGTTCAACAGATGCAAATCAATAAATGTAATACACAACTTAAGAACAGAAACCACATCATCTCAGTAGATGCAGAAAAGGCCTTTAATAAATTTAACATCCCATTATGACAAAATTACTGTAAAACCTATAAACACGGGGGACATAGCTCATCATAATAAAGGCAATATTCAAGAAGCCCACAGTCAGTATGGAAGATAAACTTGAAACATGTCTACTAATGTCAGGAGCAAAACAAGCATTTCCACTCTCCGCAGTCTGGTTCAATATAGTACTTAAGTACCTCAAGTAGAACTTGTCTTATAAGAAGATGAGAAGATAAAAGGAATTCAAGAAGGAAAGGAAGAAGTCAAGGCATTCTCTCTTGCAGATGACATGTTCACAAAAGACTCTAAAGACTCCACCAGAAAAACTCAATAGCTGATAAGCATATTCAAAAGAGTAACAGGATACAAATTTAACACACAAAAATTAGCAACCTTGACAGGAGGACCCCAATGGGAAACAAGTAGAAGATCCAGAAATTAATCTATACATCTACGAACACCTAATTTTGGACAAAGAAGCAAAATACATAAAATTGAAAAAAGAAAGAGTATTCAAAAAAATGGTGCTGGCATGACTGGATATCAACATGTATAAGAATGAAAACTGATCCATATGTACCACCATGCACAAAACTCAAGCCCACATGGATCAAAGACCTCAACACAAAGCCAACCACACTGAACCTTATAGAAAAGAAAGTGGGAAGTACACTTGAACAATAGGCACAGGAGACCCCTTCCTAAATATAATCCCAGCAGCACAGACACTGAGAGACACAATTAACAAATGGAACCTAGACAGCTAGACCAAGAAAGAAATCAGGAGAATAAACCCGTTAGGAGTATGATGAAAAAATCCTCGACTGAGTCTAACCAAGGAAGTAAAAGACATGACAAGAAGTCAAAACTGGCATTGGAAAAAATTAAAGATAACAGAAAATAGAAATATTTTCCAGGTTATAGAATTAATTTTTGAGCAATTGGACATCTTACCAATAATATCTACAGAATGAAAGCAATCCAGTTGCATGCAAAATTCAAGACGTCATTGTTTTTTTACTACTGAGTAGTACTCTAATATGTATATATTCCATACTTTCTTCATCCATTCTTCCATTGAAGGGCATCTAGGTTGTTTCCAGGTTCTGGCTA
>NC_022026.1:26700795-26713904 GCF_000317375.1 Microtus ochrogaster
TCACCAAGGCCAGCTGGACTGGGTCTGAAAAAGCATGGGATAAAACCGGACTCGCTGAACATAACGGACAAAGAGGACTGCTGAGAAGTCAAGAACAATGGCACTGGGTTTTGATCCTACTGCACATACTGGCTTTGTGCTAGCCTAGACTGTTTGGATGCTCACCTTACTGGATCTGGAAGGAGGTGGGAGGTCCTTGGACTCCCCACAGGTCAGGGAACCCTGACTGCTCTTAGGGCTGATGAGAGAGGGGGAGGGAAATGGGAGGGCTGCACATGCATCATTTTATCCTTTCTGGCAGGGCTGTACATGCATCACCAAGAAAGCAAGATTCAGTAAAAACCCTTGTCACACTTGCACTCCGAGTCTCCTCGGGGCTGGAATCCAGAAACTACTGGTCCGTCTAAAGTCTGCCAACTGCCTAGGAGCTATAGTCAGATCCTCTGTCATGCTGGTACTCCAGGTTTCAAAACCTCAATCCCAGTGATTTCTTGGATCACTAGAGTTAAAGTCTCAAGTCCCCAGTGAACAATGGGACTATTGAGATATAAAGTCCCACTGTCACGGACCCCCTGGGACCTCAGTAGCCAGAACCTAAAACCCACATTCACTTTTGGAAGTGCTGGAGCACAATCCGTAGTCTAATATTGGATTCTGGGTCATTGTGGTCAAGGTTTGTCTCTAATGAGGAGCTCTGAGACTTCTGTAGGCAAAACCCTGGTCTCTGTGAACTGTGGGTCCTTCCTATGATGAACTCCGAGGCAACCGTATCTGAAGCCCCAGTCTCAAACTGAAATCTAGGTCCTATGAAGCCAAAACTTAGGTTCCTTGGTGAACACAGGGACATCTGCAGTTGTGGCAAACTATGGGACGACAATGTCTTTCTTACTTTTGAGACTGGGCTGTGTGTTGTAGCTCAAGATGTCCCCAAACACACTGTGTAGCCAAAGTTTAGCTTAAATTTATGATCATCATACCTTCACCTCCACAGTGCTGTGGCTAAATGTATGCACCACAATTCCATGTTTAGGCAGTGCTGGGAATTAAATCCCAGGCTCACTACCTGTTAGACTCTATTTTTTACCAACTGAATTTGAGATATTATTTATCTGGATTTGTGCATTCATTTCCATGATTTTTCTTCCTTGCCCCTTTGTTTTCTTTGGTTTTAGTGTTTCTACTAAATAATAACCTTTATAGAAATCAATTGAACAAAGAATATGAAGCTCTATTCCTTATGTTTAGAGCATTAGAAAATCTAACAGAAAGGGTAATTCACCAGTATATAAAAAAAATGATAACAGTCAAAATAAAAGTAAGCACCATATTCTAGCATAAAGGAAGACAATCTGAAAACCTATTAAAGTAGGTGTTGGTCAACATGAAGGGGGCATACTCTGAACCACAAATATAAAAAATGTAGAAGAGTAGATTAGATAAATAAAAGTTTTGAAATCCACAGTTCCACTACCCACTGTCTGTTATTGTATTGATACCACTAAATCCTTCTGTCTGCATTTGTCATGACGACAGTAGCTCTTGGAAGTCATTCTCATAGATGGATGAGTTGTAATTCATAAAACAATATCACTATCATTTATTAACCATGTGTGAAGCTTAACCTGCAATTGATGGTGATTTCATTACCTACAGCCCACAGAAGAGGGCAGTATAGTATGGTAAATCAATGTGAGTTATTTCAGGCTGGGCATCAAAGGAGCGTTGCAAGATCTTTGAATGGCTATTTTGAAACACAACGATGCTCAAGAAGCATCAGATGGCAGTCATAAGGTACAATTGAAAACTACAATGCCCCAGCTTTTTTATTTTTCCTGAATGCTTTCAAATAAACGTTTTTGTTTTGTTTTGCTTCGTTGTAGCTAAGAAAACATGTGGATTTCTTATGCACTTTGTCTAGAAAGCTGAACAGAGTTGATATTATTTAGACAATAATAATAAATGCCATTTGCAAGCTATGTGTCTATCATCAAATTTAAATGTTTGACAGAAATTAACTCATTTATTCTTGATATTGGACATAGTGTGATTCTCTAATTTTACAAGTGAGGGAATTGAGGGTCAGGAAAGGTGGAGTTACTTGTCCCAAGTCACAATGATTGAAAGCTTTAATCTGTGGATGGAAGACAACAATCTGGCATTTAACCACAAACTGAACAGAAAAAAAAAGAACTGGAAGGTATTGCCTCTGGATCAGATTTCTTCATTTCTAATTTAACCATTCTCATTTGCCAACAGTGGGATGCTCCTAAAGTTACATGAATGCCCTTAAAATAGATATAATCACAATACATCGGCTGAATATTTGAAGAAGGCAATAAAATAAATTTTGTAAGTGTGCAGATGGTTGTCTCTAACATACGCTCTGCTCAATAAATGTTATCGAACTGAGCTGTTTACAAAGAACAAAGTAAACAACCTTGTTCAAAGTGGGCTTGATGGCACACACTTATAATCCCAGTACTTCGGAGTTGCAGGCAAGGGATGAGGAGATAAAGGATGACTTTGGCTGCATACTGAGTCTGAGAGCCTAGACTACATAATAACATGTCTCACAAAATCCGAAAGTTTAAAAGGAAAATAAAAACCAGAAGTGTGGGATTTCTATATTTGGAGAATGCCAGAGAACTGATTCAAAAGGGAAGAATGGAATGGTGCAAAATAAAATGGAAAGATAGAAATAGTATTGTGGTATGAAGAGATTATATGTATGTTTCAAGACACAATCAGTTTACCAGCATTTAGTCCTAAGACTGATATTTTAACTAGTCATGTTACTAAGCAAGTTGCTTAATCATGGATTTGCCTCAGTGTCTTTTAAATATAATGAGATGACTTACCCAAAGAATACTGTGAAGGTTAAATGCATCTGTACACAGAAAATACTTAGACCAGAAAGAGTCTTTCACTCAAGATGCGCCCAACTATTTCAGGTTAGTACTATTAGCTCCAGAATCAGGAGGAAAGTTTTGTTTTAACCAGTTTGGCATGTGTAATCCCAGAACTTGGTAGGTGGGAGCAGGAAGATCATGAGTTTAAATAAAAGACAGAATTAAGGGAAACACGCCTCTTATTTTCTAAAATGAATTTGTCAAGTTCATCTTCATTACTCCAGGCTTCTCTCTGATTCTCAGTATCTCTCACATGACTGTTTTTTTTTTTTTTGGGGGGGGGACGCGAGTTGAGACATGGTTTCTCTATAGATATGGAGCCTGTCCTGGATATAGCTCTGTAGATCAGGCTGGCCTCAAACTCACAGAGTTATGCCTGTCTCTGCCTCTTGAGTGCTGGGATTAAAGGTGTGTGCCACCACAGCCCAGTGACTGTTTCTGCACACAGACTTGAATAAAGGCTGAGGAACAGAAAGTAATCACGTTTTCCTGGAACATTATGCAAATTAAGGTAAGCAAGCAAAAAGTTCTTGACTGTACTATCCATTCTCCTATGAATAAAGAGGCAAAGCTGTGTCTGGTGGTACATGGTTGTCATCTCACTTTTGTGAAGATTGTAGGAAGAAAACAATAAATTCAAGGCTTCCTTAGGCTACTTAGAAAAATCAACACCAGTCTGTGAAACTTAGAGTATTTCTCAAAGGAAATATTTAACTGGTGGGGCTAGCTCAGGGAAAGACCTTTTGTTTAGCATGTGCAAGGCACTAACTAGGTTCAGTCTCTAGGATCATGAAAGAAAAATGGCTGAGTACATTCAAAGTGGGGTGTAGCACTGTAGAAACTGGAGATTCAAAGTGGTTCCTTCTCTCAAAGTTCATAGGGGCTCTGGGGGGAAAGACAACATCTACATAATCAATGGCAAATTTTGGCAATGTCGCTTGAGTTTAAATTAATATTTACCCATTCTAGAGTAATAATAAGAGCTATGCTACTTGAGCTGTGTGCTGCTCAGAAGTAAGAGTGCAAGAATATCGATCATAAGGGGAAGAAAAGGGCAGACTGTGAAGGTTATTAGTGTGAAACAGAGTATCTGAGTGGTTGCACTTGGTCGAGGGAGTCTTTAAGGCTGGCAATGACAACTAAAACTGAGGCAATGGTTCGGCTCTGGTAAAAGTCTGATCAGATTCCTAGTCAGGTTTTTTGATAACCTCTTCTGCGTTTTGAACTGGAAAGTCATCAAAAAGAGGGACTAGAAGAGAACACACGACATCTTAGAATTAGAACGCCTGGGTGACAAGAAGCTCTGTTTGGGGCTTTTTGCTTTCCCTCTGTTTTTCAATTTTGAACTGTGTAACTTCGTAAACCTCACAACTAAAAATAAGGACAAGAACGACAAAAAGCCAAAAATATGAACACTAAGATAAGTAACTGGGGGATGCATGCCAGAGAAATGTATACTGTATATGAAGAAAACATGAGGTCGAATATTCCTATAAAAGTACACCAGAAAGTTGACATTTCTGACTTTTGTAAGCACAGAGACTACAGAGAAAGACGTACTCTAGCGCCCTCTGCTGAACTGTCATGTCTATTTTCCTAAATTCTGGTGACGCAGTTTGGGATTTAAACGGAAAATGCCAAGGACCCTGCACTACAGATATCACAGGGTCGCTTGCAGTAGCAGCAATGAGGATCCCGGTTAAGGCCTTGATGTCTGGTGTGGGGTTGCCGTCCATTAGGCAGTAAATTTACGATCTGGGAAAATAAGATGTCCGTAAGCATTAGAAATAAAGTGGATGTTACAGAGAAATGTCCGGCAGGTGGAGGTAGAGGGCAACAAAAGGGATTCAGCTACTGGAAATTTCTAGAACTGAACTGTGACATCAGCGTGTAGGCTGTGTCCCGGTTTATAAATGAGAGAATTAATCTTTGGAGCTTGCTTTTTGTTATTTTTCATAGGCTTTCCAAGAGTGACCTACACTGCAGGGTTTTAGGAAGTGGTGTAGCTAGTATATGCACGCACACACATGAAAATTTCTGCACTTTTGTGGGGGTGTCCTTACCTATCACTAGATTTTCACGAAAGTTTTGGTGAGTGCTTGCTATAAAGGACAGAACTCTGGGCTGCAGATAGGATGCTACAATGACTGTGCGGGATTCAAGAGAACTCCATTTCTAAGAGTTGTTTGGCTTGTTCCTAGCTTGGTGATCCCAGGCTGTCAGCTTGGCTGTGACAAAGTTGCCTCATCTGTAAAATGGGATTAATAGCAGTGCTCAGGAAATAGCTGGTAAAAAAGTAGTTTAGGCTTCCCCAAGAATTAAGTAACTCTTTGCAACAGTCAACATTATAATATATCATGCTGATACAAAGACTCTCAAATTCCATTATCTTCTTTGATCTTAAATACAATTTTACATGGATGGCAGTGAAATGGATGCAACTAGAGATAATCATGCTAAGCAAAGCAAGGAGTCTCAAACATACACATATTGTATGTTTCCATTGTGGTTCCTGAATTTTACATAAATGCAAAAATAATATGTGTATATAGGTTATGAACATAGAAATACAACTAATATATTTATCATAAGAACAATTAAGACTAATAGGTGAAGGAAGGAGTGGGTGAGGAGGTATAGGGAGTAATATGCTCAATGTACCAATACACATTTGCGTGAAAATGTTCTTATCTAACACAGTACCATGTACAATAAATATACAAAATGATCTTTCTTTGAGACAGGATCTCACTCTTTAGCTTTGCCTGTCCTGGAACTCACACTGTAGACCAGGTGGGCCTCAAACTCACAGAGATGTGCATGTCTCTACTTCCTAAGTGCTGGGATTAAAAGCATGCCTGATCAACAAAAATGATTTTTAAGTAAAGCTTTCCTTCATATTGATCTGTTGGAAGCTGTCCTCGCCAATTCCTTACCTTGATCTCCTTTCTTGCTCAACAAACTTAGAGGAAAATTGTTCAGCCAGGGTTTCAAAGCCTTCAAATCTGATTTACCTATATTAGCTGTCTTCTGTAAGTGTCTTACTGTGTCATTCTCATTGGCAAGACCTGTAAGTACATTTCTGAACTTGTCTGTCCCAATCCATGTACTATTTTTCACCCTGTTGGCTTTTGAACTCTAAATACCATTCTGATTTTATTTTTCTTTAGCATCTCTGACCTTCTCCTCCCCCTTTCTCTGTGTGGTTTATTGTCCTATTCTGTTTCATAGGTGTTGATGTTCTACATAGTTATATCCTTAGTCTTATGTTACACTCAGTCTCTGGATGACCTCATCTCTGACTCAGCTTCAACTAACACCTGGAGCTAATGGCTATTAAGTTTAAGGTCACAGTCAAGGCATCTTTTCCTAACTTCAGGTTATTACATCCAACTGCCTATCATATATCTCACAAGAGCCTCCACTTTCTCCTAAATCTAACTGTATCATCTCCCTTTGTTTCAGATCTAAGACACTACCATTGAGCTGACTTACCAAACTCAGAAACTGGCTATAATGCTTAAGCAATATTGGAATTACTGCAGTAGCATTGATTCATTATTCTTTCTTTCAACATTTTATTGTTTTTTGAAAATGAAATATAATTACACTATTTCCCTCTTTCCCCCCTTTACTTTTCTCTCTCAAACTCCCTTATCATGACTCCATTGCTCCCTTTCAAATTCATGGTTCTTTTCTTGTTAACACAAACAAGATATATTGATATATAAATATGTGCATATTTGTATATATGTGCTATATATAATCCATATTATGATATATTATATAGTATAAATACATATGCTTTATTAAGCCAACTTGCTGTTACTTGTACATATATGAGTTCATATACATTCATATCTAATTTGAGTATACATATGTGTGTGTATGTGTGTCCAATTTATGTTGGATAGCAAGTTAGGAAATTTATCCCTGGGAAAGACAGTCTTTTATTGCTTTCTACACTGTTTAGTTACTTATAGCTTTTTGTATAGGTGTGGAGTCCCATAAGATTTCCATGTTAACATCCTTTTGGTGTTGTACTTCTTCAAATCTTGTTTGGGCAGCCATATAGTTAATGAATCATATATGAAGCTTTCTGTCATTTCTAGGAAACATAGCAGATTTCATAGCCCTCTAGCTCTCACAGTCTTTCTACTATTTCTTCTAAGATGTTCCCTAAGCCTTAGATGTAAGAGTTGTGTTGTAGATATATCAAATCTGGGTACCACAGCATAAGTTGTTTTCTGCATTTCTGTGTAGTTAGAATGCAGGTAGGAAATATCATGGTTTAGTAAAGTGCAGTATAATGTTTTCCTCTAAGATCTATGTTTTCCCTAGCTCTTGGCAATCGGTTAGGTTTACAATAACAGGTATAGTTTGCCACCTGTTTGTTGAATAAGGCTTAAGTACAGTTAGACAGCTGGTGATTACCACCAAAATATGAATACCAGTATCACACCTTTATGGATATATTGCCATATTTCTTATGTGGTTTATAGGCATCGCAGATCAGTAAGACCATTCATTGGTTCTCATTCTTGGAAGCTTGCATACCACCTTCCAGAACTAGGAAAGCTAATCTCCAGGGAGGAGGCCTTCAGGTCAGATAGAGTTCAGATACACCAATTCCTATGTCTATGTGGATGATGTCTTCAGCACTAGAAACTTACCTTCAACCTCTGGGAGGTGACCAAGGGCAAAAGCAATAGCCTATATTGTTTTGAGAATCTCTTGGCCTCCCTAAACCAACAAATCAAAAAAGGTTTTCTCATATCAGGTTCTAGGAGTTTTGTTAGCTATTCTATGACTCTTGAAGTAAAGATTGTCAGCCCAGGTGGCATATATTCAGTTAAGCTATGTATGCATGAATATAGCATACACTTACAGGTATTACATATACTTTTATATATATATGAAATTATGTATATATATGCGTTATATGTGATTATAATCATGCCTTGTGATGTTTTTAAATATACTTAGTGCTGTTTTTCTCTACAACCCACTCCATTTGCGTTGTCTTCCCATACACTCCCAATTAAAGTCCTTACTGTTTTTCTCATTTGCTGTGCTTGTATCATATCACCTGGACCTGCTATTTTCCTCTCTAGAGTTGCCCACATTGTTTCATTTTATTTTCCTGTTTTTTTAAAGTTACTCAAGATTATATGCTTATAACTGAAGATTTGGAACAAGAAACCAGGATGAGAAACATATAATATTTCTCTTTCTGTGTCTTTGTTATTTTACTCAGTATATGCAACATAATATGTCTACTTCCATTCATTTACCTGCAATTTTACACCTTTTCTTTCTATGTATCAAAGTGTACATGTATCCCATTTTTATTATCCATTTATCAGTTGAAAGATATTTAGGGTTTCCTGTTTTCTAATTGTTGTGAATAGAGTAGCATCAAATATGGGCTGAGCAAGTTTAATAAATTATTTTAGCATATGTTCATAGTAGGTAAAAATGGGATACAGAGACTTACTCAAAATGAAAAATAGGAGCTAGTAAGGAAGAAAAAGGGAATGTGTTTTGCTTTTTATTTATAGATTGAACTAGAATCTAAATGGTGGTGTTTTAAGTTGTGAACAATATGAGGAAAAATTTTGTCATGAAGTTTGGTAATCCAATTTGTGATGATACAATTACATAAAAATCAGTTTTGGTTTTATAAAGTATAATAGAATAATAGTACTTATCGAAATAGATGGTATACTAATTTAAGTCAGGCTTCATTGTTGAAACCTAGAATAGATCTGACTATATGCCATATTTTATTGATTTTATTGAGCTATACATTTTTCTCTGCTCCCATCCCTGTCTCTTCCCTCTCTCCTTCAACGCTCTCTCATGGTCCCCATACTCCCAATTTACTCAAGAGATCTCATCTTTTAGTACTTCCCATGTAAATTAGATCCATATATATCTCTCTTAGGGTCCTCATTGTTGTCTAGGTTCGCTAGGATTGTGATTTGTAGGCTGGTTTTCTTTGATTTATGTCTAAAAACTACTTGTGAGTGAGTACATATGATAATTGTCTTTCTGTGTCTGGGTTATCTCACTCAGTTTGATATTTTCTAGCTCCATCCATTTGCCTACAAATTTCAAGATTTCATTATTTTTTTTCTGCTATGTAGTACTCCATTGTATAAATGTACCACATTTTCCTTATCCATTCTTTGGTCGAGGGGCATTTAGGTTGTTTCCAGGTTCTGGCTATGACAAACAATACTGCTATGAGCATAGGTGAGCACATGCCTTTGTGGTATGATTGGACTACATGGAAGTGTAAGTCATATAATCCCTTTCCTCCTCAACTTGATATTGGTCATGGTGCTTCATCAAAGCAGTAACAACTCTAACTGAGATAATAAGGTATGCTTGGAGATATCTGAACATAAGGATTCCACCAACTCAAAATCCTAACTACAGTGGAGCATGTACCTTGTCAATTACAATCATTTGTCCAATAATCTCTGACTTGAATCTCTTGACTTACCTTCTGCTCTTCCATTCACTTTTTCAAAGTATAAGATAACATCTGTGTCTATAGGAGTTTAGTATTTTACTCAACCACTAAATTTTTGCTAGGGATTTTAAAACATTACAGCCTTTGTTTTATTGTAACTATCTTTGGGGAGGTGTTATGTAGAGTCTAATATTTAGAACAAGAAATTTACTACATGTAACAGTAAATTTTGAAAACTGAGAGCTTAGTATAAGTATAAAGAAAGTTACACATGCCGGGTGGTGGTGGCGCACACCTTTAATCCCAGCACTTGGGAGGCAGAGGCAGGCGAATCTCTGTGAGTTCGAGACCAGCAT
The DNA here is from genome assembly GCF_000317375.1 of Microtus ochrogaster. NCBI lineage: Eukaryota > Metazoa > Chordata > Mammalia > Rodentia > Cricetidae > Microtus > Microtus ochrogaster. The sequence continues at coordinate 26,710,542 of NC_022026.1, forward strand.
GGTCTACAAGAGCTAGTTCCAGGACAGGCTCCAAAACCACAGAGAAACCCTGTCTCGAAAAAACAAACAAACAAAAAAAAAGTTACACAATGGAGTATTACTCAGCTATTTAAAAATAAAATCTGCAAGCAAAAGGGGGTACCAAAAAATCATCCTTGGTGAGGTAATCTAGGCCCATAAAGATAAATACGGTATGTACTCACTTATACTGAGTGAATGTCAGCTATTAAGTTTAGGATAATCATGCTACAATACACAGACCCAGAGAGGCTAAATAATAAGGAGGGTTCGAGGGGGAACACATGGATCTCCTTGGGAAGGGGTAATAGAATAGATTTTGCAGTGGGCTGAAAAAGAGTGGGCATGGGAACAGGAGGGATTAGACAGGTGGTGGGGAGGTATGGAGTCAGAGATTACTGGGAGCAACAATTAGAATGGGGGGAGGGACATTTCAGGCATGCTGTGAAAACTTAGTGGAATGAAAACTCACTGGAAACTATGATGGTGACCCTATCAAATATTTCTAGTGATAGAAGATAGGGAACCTGTATTGGCCATCTTTTGTAACCAGGAAAGGCTTCCAGTGGTGGAACTGGGACAACAACCCAGCCACAAAACTTTCGACCTAGAATTTGTCCTGCCTACAAGAGGTGCTGTGGTAAAAGTGGTGCAGAAAATGTGGGAGTGCCCAGCCAATGGCTGGTCCATCTTGAGGTCCACCATACAAGAGGAAGCCCATGGCTGACACTACCTAGATGGCCAAGAACCAGAGTCTGGATCGTCCAGAAACACAAGATAGAACCAAATACAACTGGCCAAACAATGTCAATAAAGAGATTCCTAATGATATTCTTCTATACTTGTAGACCAAAACCTAGCATAATCATCACAGAGTCATAAAGCAACCAATGGGAATAGACAGAGACACACAGTCAAACATTAAGCAGAGTTCAAGGAACCTCCAGTAGATGGGGGAAAAGATTGCATGAGCCAGAAAAGTAAAAGACACCACAAGAACACGGCACACAGAATCAACTAATCTGGGTTTATAGGGGCTCACAGAGACTAAAACAATAATCAGGGAGCCCGTATGGGTCTGAGCTAGGTCCTCTGCAAATATGTTATAGTTGTATAACTTGGTGTTCTTGTGGGACTCCTAACAGTGAGAGTGGGGGTTGTCTCTGACTCTTTTGTCTGCTTTTGGGACCCATTTCCTTCTAAGGAATTGACAGACATGGCCTTGAAATGACAGTATGTGCCTAGTCTTACTGTAACATGTTATGCTATGTTTAGTTCATATCCCTGGGAGGTCTGCTCTTTTCTTGAGAGAAACAGAGGAGAAATGGATCTGGGGGGGTGGGGATAGGGGTAATTGAAAGGACTGGAGGAGGGGAAACTGGTCAGCATCTGATATATGAAAGAAGAATAAAAAAATAAAGAAAACATATAATAGCCTTAGTATTGCTCAGTAAGAGCAAAAATTATTGCTATGGCTTGAATACTGTCACCTTCCAAGCTCATTTTGAAATCTAATTGGCGTTTTAACAGTCTTAAAATGTGAGATGTTTAAGAAGTTTCGAGGCCATTATGGCTCTACTCTCACGAACAGATTAAGAAGATTATTACAAGAGTGAATTTTCTATGAAAAATGTGAGTTTGAATGCCAAGAGCTGCTCCATACACAAAAGTTTCAATCCTCCTTTCTCCTTTTCCTTTGGCTATGACTGTCACGAACAAAGGCTCCTAACAGATGCTGCCGACTTGATTATTAGCTTCAGAGCTGTAAAAGTAATCAATAAATTTCTATTCAGCGAAATTTACCAAATATACAATATTTTATAATAGTAGCAAAAAATAGATAAAAGATGCTGTTTTTAACAAGAAAGTAGACAAAGATTTTAAACGTGTTTCAGGATGTAAAAAGAGAAGACACAAATAAGCAGCATTAGGATACTAGGGAGTTTAGAATAAGCTGGCAGGCAGTGAAAATCAATGAGAGAAAACATAGATTTCTTAAAAGATAGTCTTGAGATAATTGTCTAAGTTATGTTAGAGGGGTAGTTAAAAACAAATTATGCAGTAGGTAAAACTCAATTTTTAAAAGCATTGAAAAAATGATGGTATTTTTTTTAATTTTGGAATAAGGAAGGCTTTTGCAAGGCATAAATAAGAAAAACCACATTTCTTAGTTTTATTTCCTGCTGTTGCAAAATACTCCAACAAAAGCAACTTTAACAAAGAAAGTGCTTTCTTTCTTTTTTAAATTCTAGTTTATAATCTTTAACTGAGTGCAAGTCAAGACAAAAACGTGAAACAGTTAGTGACATTGCCAGTTAGGTTGTAGAGAAAAATACATGCATGTGTGTTTATTAGTGCACATTGTTTTACATGTTTATATGGTTTAGATCCAAATCCAAACCCCAGAAATAGTGCTACCCACAATACGCAGGTCTTCTTCCTGTTTCAATTAATGTAATCAAGACAATTCTCCACAGATATGCCCACAGGCTACCTAATCTAGAAAATTATTTATTAATTTAGACGTTCTTCCCATGTTAATTCTCTGTTGTGATAAGTAGACAATAAAAATCAAGCACCACAATCCTATCCCTTGCTAACATGACAAATAATATCACTTTAACTTTCCATACCTTGTCCCCAAAGTCTCCTTGTTTTAATATAAAATACAACTCAACTTTCATAGCTCCTAATGTCTTCCAAAATTCCAACTCTTTAAATGTCCAAAATCTCTGAGCTTTGAGCTCATTTAAATAAAAAACAAAGTATATACTCATAGCATTAGGATTACTGGTACAAAGTAACCATTCTTATTCCTAAGGGGAAGAATCATGGCATCACAAGCAATAACTGCATCAACCAAAAAACAAAGTCCAGCAGGGAAATACCACTGTATCTCTGTGTCCACAGTGTGAGGCTTCTCATATAATCCTCTTGGTTCCAAAGGACTTGGGTAGCCCTACCCTCCAGCTCTGCCATCTGAAGGCCACACAGCTTCTCTCACGCATAGATCAGCTCCACTCCACAGTTAAAAATCTCCTTGTCACTATATTACTTGGCCATGCCTTGACATAACGGGAGGATCTCAGTACTGCTTCAATTTGATGCTTTAGGCTTTGTGCAAGCCTATGGGAGGCCTGCCCCTTTCTGAATGGAGATGAAGGAGGAGTGGGTGTTGAAGGAGCTGTAGGCTGCATTCCTGCCGCCCAGCTCCTAGCCGGCTGGCTAGCTTATGCCCCAAAATAACAACACACAAACTGTATTCATATAAAAACTGCTTGACCCATTTCTATTAATGTGTGTAGCACCACAAGGTAGTGAATTACCAGGGAGATTCTAGCCTAC
>NC_022026.1:26714534-26716890 GCF_000317375.1 Microtus ochrogaster
CATCAAGTGGGTGAAAAGGGGTAGATGGAAAAGGGGAGCAGACTGGAGGAATGTATGGAGGAGAAACTGGATGGAAAATTGATGGAGGGGTTGGTATGTAAAGAAAATGAAAAAAAAAGTTATTTAAATAAAAAAAAATTCTCCTTGCCTGGGCTCCACAATCTTCCCATTTCTAATATCCTGATGTCATTATTGCAACTTAAGCTTCACCTTCAAAGCTTAACAAGGTGGTATCTCCGGAGCTCTCTACACGGACTGTGATCATGTCACATGTCAGCTGGTTTGTTTCCATCTTACGAGCCCCTCAAATTTTTACCTTTGCCTTTATAACCATTACCATATGAATCCATTGCTAAGTTCTGCTGTCATTTCAAGATGCAACCTAACTCCCCTGTACAACAACTTTATCAGCCCTTCAGCTGAGCCTCTGGGGAAACAGCTTCTGAGGATGTTGCTTGTGAACATCAGGAAAATGCTTTACTGTAGGCATTTTCTTCATTTAAGTGAATTGGGATCCTCAAAAACAGAGCTTCCTCGGGGGGTAGGGCCTTGCCTTCCAGACAATCCTCCCATTCTTTTGATGTTGCTCAGGTAGTTTCTATGTAACATTGGAGGACTCTATAAATTACTGTTGCTCTATCAGCATTGGTTTAAATACCATTTTGTCTTGAAATCTCCTCTGTGATATAAATCAGTTCATTACCTTAAATTCAACTTGAGATTCCCAAAACACATGCACAGTGGAAGTAGATGTCTTGGTCAAAATATCACACAAATAATCCATATCCCAGGTCCAAATAAAGTCCTCATTGCTTTCTGAAACTTCAGGAGTGATGCTCTCATTAACTCCTTTTCTCTCATATTTTTATATTCCAAGCTTCCACAAGAACTGTTCATTAAACCCAACCCATAGCACACAAGGGCTTAAAATTCATTTGGCCAAGTTTACCACAAAAGTTCTATTCCCCAGTATAAATTTCTGTACTGGTTTTTATAAGACCATGGTTAGCTCTCTTTGCCACTGTGAGACCATCACAGGGTGTACTTTTACAAAATAATTTCCAATGCATCATTGTACACAGTATATTATTTGACCATAATATATGCTTTCTCTTGTTGAACATCATTTTCTATTTGAAAGTAAATGAATAAGATTGCAAGGGGACAGTCAAAGAGGAAATGATATGAAAATAAAGTTTACCAAGGAAATAGAGAAGGCTACCAAACACTTGATCATATGCCAATATCACTACTATTAAGCCTAGGAACACAAAAACAAGATACCAATTATAGCTATGAGCTGTGAAAAAGATTTGAGTTTGATAATACTATGAAGAAAGATCATTGGGAGGTTGAGAAATTCTCATGCAGAATGTAAATTAATATCACCACATTTCAGGAACTAATTTAGCAATGTACACTAACATTCTATTAATTAATTATTTCTCTGTAACCTAATACCTCCACTTAATAAAATTGCTGCTATAGATAATAGAAAATGTGGAGAGGTCCCCGGATCATCGGGCTACCAGGCGGCCCTGTTTAGGTACTGAGGAGTTCCAACTGGACAGGTGAGTGTGCGCTTTCCAGGGGCAGACTGTTCCGGAAGAGAGCACAGGCCCCCCTCCCCCAGCTCCTTCTGCAGGGCTGTCTTTCTTACACACGACCCGCCCCCCTCTCCCCACAAGCCTTCATTTTCTGCTAGGTCCTCTGCTCAAGAACAGTTTTCTGCTCCTACACTAAGGCGACCCACCCAGAGCAGTGAGTGCCTGCCTACTGGGCAGGCCTCAAGGACCCCTGAAAGGGAGCCCGGGCACCTTCAGCTTGTGCTCCAGGGGTGCCTGTGCACTCCTGGATCTCATCCCACCTGGCAGTTTCTTCCTTTTGTCCTCGGATCATCCGGCTACCAGGTGGCCCTGTTTAGGTACTGAGGAGTTCCATCTGAACGGGTGAGTGTGTGCTATCCAGGGGCGGATTGACCCGGAAGAGACCACAAACCCCCCATCCCCAGGCTCCTTCTGCAGGGTTGTCCTTCTTACACCCAACCCCCCCCACAAGAGCCTGCGTTATCTGCTAGGTCCTTTGCTCAGGAACAATTTTCTGCTCCAACACTAAGGCTACCCACCCAGAGAGGGGAGTGCCTGCCTACCAGCAGGCCTCAAGTACCCCCCCCCCAAAAGGGAGCTCGCGCACCTTCAGCTTTTGCGGCAGGGTGTCCTGTGTTCTACTCGTCCCCGCCCTGACCCAAGTTCTCCCTTTTGTCCGCAGGTCATTGTACTACCAGGCATCTATGTTTCAGTGCTGAGAAGTTCCATCTGGACTGGACGGTTCCAGCTTCTACACTGAAGAGTTACAA
>NC_022026.1:26720990-26728533 GCF_000317375.1 Microtus ochrogaster
AAAAAAAAGAAAATATGGAGAATGTGATGTTTTTGAGTGATCTTTTACTCCTACAAGCTTTGTAATAATAAAAGTTGAAATAAAGTAAATATTCATGGGTAAGGAAATAGTAAACGGGGATACACTCATGTTCCAGACCCTATGCAAATATAAAGACAATGTGTAATTTGCAAAATATTTTCAGCTTTTAAGATGATTACTAAAATATTGTAGAAAAATATACAAAAATTTTAATATTTGCATGTTAATATAAATATGACCTTATATACTAACAAGTTTTTCACAAATGCAAGGAAAATGTTTTGAAAGCTATTCACTAAGTATGTGAGTTTGTTAAAAACAAGAATAGCAATTTCTGGGTAAGGAGTTATGCTTGGACTTGGTAGACAAAAAAGAGTTTAAAACATTTAAGTTTTAATTTTTAACAAAAATAGTACTAGTTCTTTTACAATTTTTGTTCAATGTATATTAACCATATTCACTCCAGCTCTTCCCAGATCCTTCCCTCTCCTTACTCACATACCTTCCTATCCTATATATTTGTAGATTTCTGGTTTTTCAGTCAACCATGGTTGATTTTCTCACTTTAACATAAAGAATTAGTTCCTTTATCAGTCACATAAGTTAAAATAATTTAGGAGAAAAAAACACAAGTTTACTGAGATCACTATCTTAAAGATATAGATACAGGCCCGGTGGCGGTGGTGTATGTCTTTATCATAGCACTTAGAAGGTAGAGGAAGGCAGATCTCTGAGTTCGAGGCCAGTCTGGAATACAGAGCTAGTTCTAGAATGGCCAAGGTTACACAAAGAAACCTCGTCTTGCAAAAAAAAATGACAAAAAATATAGAAAAACATAAAAAAACATTGAATAAGGCCAAAGTCTAGTGTCCAGACTCATGTAAGAAGCAGAAGCCAAAGTACATTGCCAAAGTACATTTGGTACTACATTGCTGCATTTCATGCAGATGAAATTAAATGGCATAGAGCAATCCAGGGGTACTTTAATGGCACAGGCAAACCAGGAAATTCTAGGAATTTGGCTGGTTTTATGTAGATAGATTTTATTTCAAATCGTAAGCAAATAGCTTTCAAAACAAGATTGCACTGCAAACATCTATCAGACCTGGGAAATACATTAAAATTTATATAGAAATAAAGAGATTTAGTAGTTCCTTATGAAAAAGTATTTTTCATAAAGAAATTACTATTAATTAGGTTGTAAGATAGGAACAAATCATACTGCCTGAATGATGGGTTCTATTATTATATGACTCAAAAGTTTTCAGGAGTTAAGAATAGGTAGTATAATTGATATTTGGAATATTGTTTAATTTGTTATAGGTATTTCAGGTACTTATACACTGGGGCTCAGATTAAAAACATAACCCCAGATTTCCACGGACTTTCTCTCTTCTTCTTTTTTTTGTTTAGAAAAAACACAGTCTAACAACAACAAACAAACAAAATGAAAAATTAAACAAAATACCTTGACTGAGGCAACTTGGCAAGAAAAGTGTTTATTCCAGCCTACAGTTATAGGCTCTCATGAAGAGAAGTCTTGGCAGAAACTGAAAGCAGAGGCCATGGAGGAATTCTGTTTACTGAGTTGCTCCCCAAGGGCTTGTCCAGCTTGCATCTTGTGAACCCCAAACTGAAAAGGAATTATACTACCTGCAATATGCTGGTTCCTCCTACATCAATCTGGCTAAAGAAATGCTCCATAAGCTTGCCTACAGACTCATCTGGTGGAGGCATTTTCTCAATTGACGATTCTTTCTATTGACTCTTTTGACTAATGACTTATGTCAAGTTGACATAGAACTGCTAGCATACTGAGTTGAGCATGCCCAGACTTACTCTTGTCTATAACCCTAATCTTTTCCCCTATCTTTCTTTTTATTTTTCAAACAATCTTATTGTACATACCATTCCTAGTTCCCTCTCCCTCCTGTCCTCCTGCTCCCCTCAAATTCTCCCTAATGAATCCACTTCTCAGAGAGAGTGAGGCTAGGGAGCCAACAAAGTTGTTACATCACTTGAGGTAGGACCAAGGCCCCCACCCCCTGTATCTAGGCTCAGTAAGGTATTCCTCCATAGGGAATGGGCTCCAAAGGACAAGTTCATGCACTAGAGATAAATACTGGTTCCTCTGCCAGTGACCCCAGAAACTGCCCAAGGCACACAATTGTCTTCCACGTTCAGAGGGCCTAGTTGAGTCTTATGCAGGCTCCTCAGCTGTCAGCCAGCAATCAGTGAGCTCCCACTCACTTGCTTGGGTCAGCTGTTTCTGTGGGTTTCTGATCACGGTCTCGGCCCCTTTGTTCACCATATTGTTCCTCCCTCTCTATGACTGGACTCCTGGAGTTTTGCCCAGTGCTAGCTGTGGTTCTCTGTATCTGCTTCCTTCAGTTACTGAATGAAGGTTCTATGATAACAATTAAGGTAGTCATCAATCCGATCACAGAGAAAGGCAGTTTAGGTACCCTCTCCACTATTGCTTAGATTCTTAGCTGGGATCATCCTTGTGGATTCCTGAGAATTTTCCTAGTGCCTGGTATCTCACTAATCCTATAATGACTTCCTCTTTCAAGGTGTCTCTTTCCAAATTTGCAGGCAAATATAAGGAACTACAAAAAAAAAATCCTGAGTGAGGTAACCCAGATGCAGAAAAATATACACGGTATGTACTCACTCATAAGTGGATATTAGACATAAAGCAAAGGATAACCAGCCTACAGTCAGTCCTCAACCCCGGAAAAGCCAGGAAACAAGGAGGACCCTAAGAGAGACATACATGGATTGCCCTGGGAAGGGGAAGTAGACAAGATCTCCTTAGTAAGTTGTCAGCATGGGGGAGATGGAGATAGTAAAGTAGTGAGGAGGGGACAAAGGGGGGATGGGGAGGAGAACATGAAGGCTAGGGAAGGTCGAGATGGGTGAAGATCACCCTAAAGGGAGATCTGTGACTTGTGTCGCAGCCATGTGTCGCAAAGGGACCACTATCTTTTCTTTATGAACAATGACTTCTTCCTGCATGTTTCTCATCCAAGCTGCCTTTGTCAGGACATTTTATCACAGCAACAAGAAAGAAACTAAGATGAAGTTTTAAGTAAATTTATGAATAGCATTGGATCACTTTCATCGCTACTCTGGGACACATCTGGACCCCAGACCTTGGAATAGACATGCCTGATAGCATTTCAAGTCTCTACTAAATGATGAACCAATAATATGTGTTATGTCTATAATTATTATTCAACCATAAAAAAATGAAGACATTGGGATGTATTACAATGTGTACAAACTTGATCAAAACCTGTTGAGTGGAGGAAGAAAACACAAGAAGCTTATACTGTTTGATCCCAGTGATGTCAGACCCAGAACAGCAGGCTTCATGATTACAAAAACTGACAGTTGTTTTCTAGAGGTAGGAAGGTGCTGGGGAGAGATGATTTCTTACAGTCATTGTTTCTTTTGAATAGGATGAAAGTGTTCTAACTGGTGCAGTGATAGCTGGATAATCTATGAGTGTACTAAAAGTCATTGAATTGTAAGGTTTTTGTTTGTTTGATTGATTTTTTTAAGACAGGGTCTCTTTGTGTCTTCCTGACTGTCAGGGAACTCACTTTGTAGACCAGGCTAGTCTCTGCCCCCAAACGCTGTCATTATAGGCACAGAACACCACATCTAGTCCAAATATAAGTTTTCAGTATGTGAGTCATTCAATGAAAATTATATGTCAACAATGACTTTTCAAAAAAAGAAAGAAAGAAATTTCTTGAATGGACTTTAGTAACAAGTTTGTTTTGCTTGTTAACTAAGTCATGCCAGAGATGGGAAAGTTTTCCTGTGTTATAATATAGAACAGAATATATAGGCAGAAGAATGAAACTACACCCTTATCTTTCTTCTTGGACAAAACTCAGCTCTAAATTGGCCAAATATTTCAGAAACCCTGCATCTGATAGAGGAGAAAATATTAAATATGCTTCAATTTATAGGTAAAGGAAACAATTTTTCATAAAGACTCCAGTAGCACAAAAATTGAGATCTAAAATTTATAAACAGAACTTGATGAAACTAAAATCTTCTGCATAGCAAAAGATACCATCAGTTAATGATGAAGACGCATCATACAGACTGGGAAAATATTTATCAGGTATATATACATGTTACAGTGATTGTATCTCAAATACACAAAGAACTAAAAACTATATAAAAACACCAATGAAAGAACACAATTAAAATTGGCACATATAACTAAGCAAAAAGCTTTCAAAATGAAAAACACAAATGGCTGAGAAAAATTTTAAATGTTTAACAGCTCAGACATCAGCAAAATACAAATTAAAATCACGTTGAAATTTCATCTTACTCCAGTCCCAATAGCTAAAATATATTACTACTACTACTACTAATAATAATAATAATAATAACAACAACAATAAATGGAAGAAAATGCTAGCATGGATGTGGATGCATGGGAATCCTTATTTGCTCTTAGTGACAGCACAGATGCACAAACTTGGTGGAGCCAACATGAAAATCAGTGTGGAGGTTCCTTAAAAAACTGGGGGGATAGATTTATCACATGACTCAGCTATCATATTCCTGGGCACATACCTAAGATATTATATCATATATCAGATATTTGCTCATCTATGTTTATAGCTGCTTTCTTATTTTTTATAATTGCATTTTATTTATTTTTATTTATTTATTTATTTATTAAAGATTTCTGTCTCTTCCCCGCCACCGCCTCCCATTTCCCTCCCCCTCCCCCAATTACGTCCCCCCATCCTTAGCCCGAAAAGCAATCAGGGTTCCCTGTCCTGTGGGAAGTCCAAGGAACCCCCACCTCCATCCAGGTCTAGTAAGTTGAGCATCCAAACTGCCTAGGCTCCCACAAAGCCAATGCGTGCAGTAGGATCAGAAACCCATTGCCATTGTTCTTGAGTTCTCAGTAGTCCTCATTGTCCGCTATGTTCAGCAAGTCCGGTTTTATCCCATGCTTCTAGTCACAGTCTCAAAGATATGGAAATAGCCTAGATGTCCATCAAATGATGAATGAATAATGAAAATGGAATTTTATTAAGCTGTGAAGAAAATAAAATTAGGAGTCTTGAAGATAAATAGAGCTGAAAATAATTATTATGAGTGAGGCCATCCAAACCCAGAAATACAAACCCCACGGGATTTTTCTCATATGCATATAAGAGTTTTGAAACATTAGATATGTGTTAATTTCATTACTCATAAAAGTCAGGAAACTGGTAAGGCACTATGGGAGATTTTAAGGGAAGAGGGGGATAGATGAACATAGAGATCCACAACATGCATAGACTAAGAAAATATAGAATTCTCAAAGTGAAATGGGACATCTATACCACTCTCTGTCTCCCACGGTTTAGTGATTGTCATGAGATAGGCAGAGGAAAGTTTTTTTAAGAGAAAGTCGTAGTATGGATTCTTGCAGAAAACAAGTTTTATTTCTGGACACAGAAAGCCTGTATACACAGACAATTTAGACCTATACAAGACTAAGCCATACAAAGTCTCAGCCTGATTGGAGTACGGAGGTCACAACTGAGGGTCTATTGACAACAGTTGACTCCTGGGAGAGGACAAGTCAGTTTTCTTCCGGGATATGACTCCTGAGTGGCTACACTTGCTGGAGAAGATGATGTACACATACTAGCATCACTAAGAGGTCTTAGTTTAGCTTAGAAAGGTAAACAAAGAACACATAATATTAAACAGTAAAGTGATTGAGAAAACAAGTTAGGAATTGGAGAGGTGGGAATTTGGAAGGTAATTGACCAAAATTCATTGTATTTGTTTATAAAATGATCAAATAATAAAAAATGAAATTTTATATATGTATATAATATGCCTTAGTTATATCCATTACTCTCTCCCTCCCTTCAGTTCCTCTTGGTACCTCAACATATTTCACATCTCTCTCTAAGTTTTATATATTTTTTAAATAGATTACTGAGTTGAGTCAAATTAATGCTGCCCATATCCATGTGAAGCTAAAGCATGTGTAATCTACAAATTTCTGCCCCTAAAAGAAAAGTAGCTCTCCATTCTTCAACAGCCATAAATTGATATTAACTCCTCAACTATATGTGGAATATCAGCAACTACCTCCCCTTCCATGCTTGAATTTTTAACACTTTTGATCAAGAAGGCTTATATGAAGAACTACAGCTTCTGTGGTCACACATGTATAACATCCATCTAGATAGAACTAGATTACTTCCATAAATTAGTATTCCACAATTGTACCAAAGGGCACATATTTTCTCACAGGTCATGATTGAACCATGTAGAATCTAGCAATCAGTAAGACCATTGAACTCCCCACCTCACCCCCAGTAATTTCTAGTATGATGAGGCTAGCTAGTAGGGGGAGGGTTTCCTTCTCAGTTAAAGATTTATTTCTCTTTTTTTTTTCCCTTGCAACCGAAGTTAGTGGTATCTTCGGGAACAGGATCTTACTATCTAGTTGTGATGTGCATCAGTACCAATGTGCAAGAATCTGTGTTGCTTTCTTGACTTCCTTTCTTACTTGTAATACATAGGAAGGTAACCTGTTTCAGACACCGAGAATTTTATTTATTTTATGCTGGGCACATGAGAGGTAACCCATTTCTTCTTGAAGCATCATTGTTCACCCATGTGGGATAACTCTCTTTAAACTTTTTAAAACTGTGCTTTAATCAAACAGATGGATTAGCAAAACTAAGTATGCATGAAGAAGACTTATGAGACCCCACTAGTATATAAATTAATTTATTTTTCAGGGAACAGTGCTGAAGGTTGAACCAAGATCCTCATAAATGATCCTCATGAACAAGAAGCAAGCGCTCTACCACTGAACCACAGTCTTGGATTTCTTAGGCAATGAAGGTTCTTGCCTAATAGGCCCATAGGATAGGATTAATTTCTTTTTTCCTGATGTTCTATCCCAGCAAGTTGACAGCAGGCAATCTTAGTTGCCTGGTAATAAGTGGTAGCTGAAATTTTTCAGTAATACTCCCTCACCTCAGTGTGTCTTGGCTGCATTTGTGTAAGATAGTTTAACTTCCTCATCCTGGAGTGCCATATCTTTGTTACAAAATGTCACTGGACTATAAACCCAGTGCAGTTATTAGTAGTTCTAGTTCTTCTAAGGGATAGCAGAACTCGTCAGGAATTAGTTTGCTTAAAACTTGACTAACTACTGAGTACTTATTTAGAGACAGACACATGATCAAATGATCCAGTAAAACTTAAGGTTTTTCTTTGAACAATTGAGAAAGATACTTCCTGTTTTTGAACCAGAATCTGAGCAGATATAAAGCTCTTGTGTATAGGCATGCCTCTTGAAAGAAGCTTAAGAGTAAATTTTAAAAAGAGAGAAAATCAATCAGAAAATACAGAATCCTGATGATGTAGCTCAAATCCTTAGATGCAATCATGCACAAAGCCATATTTCCCAGACTACTTCTGTTATAATTTTATCAAACTTTTCCTGAATTCTTGTTTTTAAATT
>NC_022026.1:26728633-26739899 GCF_000317375.1 Microtus ochrogaster
GTGTGTGTGTGTGTGTGTGTGTGTACTATTGTACCACTCCATTGATTTTATGGAGCAAACTTAGTTCATCAGCCTTTGTATTAGTTATCTTTAATTGATGAGCTATCTATCTCCATGTCCTAAGTACCTGTTTTGTTACAGATACATATACATACACATATTGTGAATTTAGGCTTCTTTCAAAAAGTGTGCCTAGTAGCAAGAGGTTTGTATATATGTATGTTCTGTAACAGGCATTGTTTTATATATAGCAACAACACAATAAACATGGTAGATATGGCTCCTTGACTTCATTCGGAAGGTCAATAAATTCCTTTGTTTAAACCTATGAGTTTTTTTTCTTACCTGAATTTAAATAGTCCTGACCAGCACAAAGAGTATGAGGAAGTTTTTAGTGTTAAAATGACATGATATTTGTTTACTTTGTTTTTATCACAATGAACAACATGTAGTAACAGCTAGTGGATGATTTTCTCTATCTGTTCCACTTCTAATATACTGAAATGATTATAATAAATGTTATTCTACTTCTTATGAATATATAATATGAATTTCAGCACACCCACATTCCATATGAGATCCTTAATAATAAGTTATTTCAGAATATCTACAGAGGTGGTGACAATGACGAAGGGCTGAGGAAAGAATACATGAAACGCTAGACACTTCCTTGTAAAAGGTTCTGTTCCAAACACACTTCAGGCTGGGTAGACAATTACTATCTTAAGGTAATATACAGCTGCCGCATTCTTGCGATAAGCACGGATTATATTACATTCATATACTTTGTATTTGAAAACGGTGACTTCAGTTTACTAGTATTATAGCAAACCTCTAAATTTTACTTCTTTAGCATGTAAAATGAGAATGAAAAGCCTCTTAATCCCTAGGGTTGTTGCCCATACTAAGTGAGAGAACAAATTTAAACTTTTCAAGAGTGTCTTGGTGATAAGAAGTGCTTAGAAGTTGGTATTGTTCATGTCACCTTTCAAGAGCCTTGGAGTAGAAAGTCTGAAAAGCTTCTGCTGTTCTGTGGTCTCCCATAATAAAGCTGTTAACTAAAGATGTGTCCAGCAAGTGTCCAGCAAGACCCATCAAAGCATCTCCAAATCCATGCACTCCACTTTCATCTGAGCTTAGTGTGACCTATGGTTTTTGGTCTTTTTGCTATGCCCCTGGTCTGGCCTCATATGTCATGTTGCATCCTCTAACACACTCTTTAAACATCTGTCTCCCTATACTCTCCTACACCATCTCAGTTGGGGAGAATGTCCTCCCACTTCATATCCTTCTCAGATTGCAAATTCTTTTCTTGCTTTTCCTTAATTACCTCCACAGTCTCTCCTGTGGCTCTATTTTTTTCATAGTAAGACTCACTGCAATCCAGTACACACTCTCACTACGCCTCTGAGAGAGTTCTGGTAGACATCATCAACTGCCTCTTTAATGTTAGAAACTGGAAGTCTCTGCAGAAAACTTGCCGATTTGGCCCTTGTTACAGCGAATTGAGTCTGTTTGCAGCTCTTTTGACTTTGGGCAAACATATCTTAAGCACCTCCTTTCATCATTTCTTCTCTATGTCTCATGTTTGTAGACTTCTCTTAATATACCCCAAAGATTACTTTTCCTAGTTGTTTTGCCTCCTTATCCATTTATTAGTCTATGCATAGATACTGGACATTCCCATCTGTTGCCAACAACTTGCTTACACTAGTATGCATATCCTAACTCAAGACTGCTGAGTTTAAATGGTTTCTTTGTCACTTGTAATGTGTTTAATCTCCTCTAATCCCTAGTTTTTACCTTAGTAACCAAAGTACCAATACGCTTGCTAAATAATAAGATCTTTGTGAGAATTAAATAAGAAAATATTTTGAAGTGCTAATCATGTAATGATTTTTGAGTCAGTTTAATACTATGTCCACTCAGTGGGCTCTCCTCTAAGGCCTAGGACCTATTGAGCCATCGGTTCTTGCCACTAATACCTCTGCCAAATATAAGTTTCATCTGGTGGGCAAGGCCTGAAATCTATCGAAAGGTGGTTGACATTACCCATGATGTCTGTGTCAGTATTTCACCAGTATGAATCTCTTATATTTTTTAAATTGTATTGCCTATATGCATGTCTGTGAAAACTGTTCATGCCTGGGTACCATGAAAGCCAGAAGAAGGCATTATAACTCCTGGAACTAGAGTTACAGATGTTTGTGGGTTGCCGTGTGTAGACTAGGAGTCAAAACCAGGTAGATCCTCCAGAAGACCAGCACTAACTGCTGAACCATCTCTCAGAATTCATGGCTGGGTAATATCAGTGACTAATTTCCTATTCTGGTACTTTTCCTAGCTCCTTCCATTACAGTGAAAACTAGGTAGTATGGATAGACCTTCTATCTGAGTGCATTGATTTCTCCATATTCTATGACCCAAGTATATTGTATCTTTACCAATGCAGTCTTATCATCAAGCTCTGTAGGGTAAACAACAACATTGGCAATAGCCCGAATTCCAGATCAGCAGCAGAGATCAGATCCTCAAAGAGATCATCAATGAAAATGCCTCCAAACTGAGAAAGGATATATTCATAGAGATATAAGAACACCAAATAAATAGAAAAGTTTTACAGCATGTCATAGTTAAAATACTATATATGCAGGAAAAAGATATCAAAAGTAATAAGAGAAAAAAGTCACATGTGCAAGAAAATCCATCAGAATAACAGTGATTTCTTAATGGAAACTTTGAGAGCCAGAAGAATGCATTTCAAGTTGTAAAATACCATGATTACTCCCCTAGACTACTGTGCTCAAGAAAATTATCTGCCATTGTTGAAAAAAGGAGATAAATTTTACATGATACCAATAGGCTAAAAGAGTTCATGTTCAGAACATGAGACCTACAGAGAATAGAACTAATACTCTGGACTGAAGATAAGAATAAGAATAACCAAGAGACTGTAGAAAGAAAATACATCAAGTTACAATACTGAAAAACAAACTACAAGTAAGAACAAAAACAGTAAATAAAGAAGAAAAGAAAAGAAAAAAAATACAAATGACTGTAATTGCCACACACCTTTCAATCATAACTTTAAATTGCAATAACGTCAAGTCTCCAATCAAAATACACAGGCTATCTGAATGGAGCAAGAAACATAAATCAACTTTGTTATCTGCAAGAAACTCCATTTTAATGCTAGGAATGGCCTTAAAAAAAAGGATGGAGAAAGGTGTTCCAAACAAACAGAACCAAGAAGGAAGCAAGTTCTGCTCTCTTAATACAGGGTAAAACTAAAATCGATCAGAAGTGATAAAGAATGGAACTTTAATCTTATCAAGAAGCAATTAGTAAAGAAGACATTGCAATCCTAAAGCTATATGTACATCTATGACAGATTTTTTATTCTGGGAGGATACAAACTACACACGCACACATACACACATACACACACTCGCATTCACACACACACACACACACACACACACACACACACACACACCTACTCATGTCAGATAGGGAACTCGGTCGGTACAGATCAGATTGCAGATACCAATTTTATGAACCAATTCATTTTGCAGGGTTTACTTGCTGTAATATGAGTGAGGGGTTATTTACAGAAGCAGGAATTTAGAGAAAGACAGCATCAGCAATTCTTACCACATGGGTAACAGCTAAGCTCACAAAAGATGGAATCCTGGAGCACAATGCATACCTTACTGGCAACTCAACAGACTGGAGCATGTCTTTCTCATGGGACCCAGATTGTCTGAGCCTCTTTCAGACAGATGATCTTTTTTTCTAGACATTCCAGCAGTCCCAGATTCTTTCAGGCTGATTTGCTAGTCTTTATTTCTTCCTCTACTCTTGAGAAAGAATGAACTTAGTGAATTTGGTCAGTTTTAGGAACTTACTGGAACTGTTTTGAATTGTCTACCGTGGAGCTTCCCTGCAGGATGACGAGTTTCACTTCCATGTCTTCTTGTCTTAAATATCCTTTTATTTTACGTACCCTTTATATTCTGTATCTTAAGATGTTTCCCTCCAAATGAAAGGATTTAACCTCAGAGGAAACTGCTACATAACAACACCAAATTTGGGGACATTTAAGTTTCTGAAAAGCATATCACAACTGATAATTTTGGAAGATTTACTTTTATGTATTTGAGAATTCTCCACAGTTATTTGTAGAGTAGCTAAATCAGTCTGCAATACCATCAAAGGTGAATGAGGGTTAAATTTCCAGCATTTTTTGCTTGTTGTTTTGTTGATCATTACCATTCTGACTGAGGTAAAATAAAAAATCAAAGTTGTTTTGATTTGAATTTCCCTAAATTAGTAAGTACAATGAATATTTTCTAGTTATTTCTTAGCTATTATTTTTCTTTTGAGAACTCTCTATTTGGATGCCAGGCCCATTAAAAATATTTTTGTTTTTCAGAAGTATACATTGTTCATGTTTTTCCCTTCTTCAACTCCTACAAAATCTTCCTGTAAGTGTTATAACTCTGAAAAAGAAGGATTTTCTAATTCAAATGTCTCTGATATAAAGAGAAAGGTATCCTGGAAGTTAGAAACCAAAGGAGGCAATCGGAAGACAAGGAATACCACAAAGTCACACTGCACAACAAACCTCACACAAGAAATTTATTGCATGACACAAGAGGGTGACTGCCTCTGCTTTAGAGAGAAGCAACAGAGAATCAAGTGGGAGGCAGGTGTATATAGGAATAATTGAGGGTAGAGTTTTTCAGGGTGAGATTTCCAGGGTTAGGGATTGGTGAAATTTCAAGTCCTGATCTTGGGGAGAGTGCAAGCATTGGTGGTTTATGAGCTCAGATATTGGTGTGTTTTCAAAACCAGGAAGTAAGCTCATACTTTTACCCTACATCTCCCATTTCCCTACACACCCGAATTCATGATTTTTCTCCCTTCCAATGCCTCCATCACTGTCTGTTTCTCTCTCCCCCTGAAAAACAAAAACAGAAGTCTAGTAAGATAAAAATCCAAATAAAACAAAATGAAAAAATGGTTCACAAATAAACAACAAACATGGAATCAGTTTCGTGTTAGCCAACTACTCCTGGGCAAGGGGCTTGCCCTTGAGTACGGTAAAGAGAAAATTATTTTCCATTTCCTAGCAGGTTCAATAGTAAATAAGTTCATAGTTATGAGTGCAATATTGTGTTCCCTCTTCTTTCTCAGTGTTAGAGATTTATCTGGTTTGAAATTGTACAGACATTGTGCATTGTGCCAGTTTCTGTGAACTCATATGTATATCAGTTCTGCTGTGTTTGAAAGACAGTGCTTCCTTGGAGGCACCCACTCTCTCATGCTCTCCCACCTACAAACCCTTTGATCTACAACATTGATTTTCTTACGAGATACACTAGTGCAAAATTGGCACAAATGTTATGGGAATAACCAAGCACTTTTTTACATGATAAGTCATTTCATATGTAATTTTCTGTGAGAAAGAGGTTGTATGGATAAAATATGAGCAAAGAAACATATATTTTAAATGACATCTTACATAAAAGGAATATAACAGTTATCTACAGAATATTCGATATAAATACCAAAGGATATACATGCCATTCACCAGTCCATGGAATTTTCTCTAAAATATACAACACCCTGGAAAACACACACACACACACACACAAATCTTAGCCACTTTAAAAATAACCTAATAACACCATGTATGCTACCTGAATATAAGGCCATAAAACAAAATCAAAAGCAAACAAATTTCCAGTAAGTGCACAAACTCATGAAGGTCATGGGATCCAATATTGAATGATAAAATGAGTCATATAAATAATCATGAAAAAAATTCCTGGAACTGCTGAAACTGGTAATATAACACAATGAAACCTATAGGACAAATTCCAAGAAATCCTGCAAAAAAGGTTAATCAAAGGCCCAAACGTAAGTGCGTGTAATTTGAGGAAGATTCTAAAAACATAGATAGGAGAAAAGAAAGTATATTCAATAAATGGTGCTGGGGAAACTGAATGTCGACATGAAGAAGAATAAAATTAAACACATATCTTCTCAAAATAGCTCCATGTGGAGCAGAGACCTAAAAATTAAACATGAGCCCCTGACACTGGTACATGAAACAGTACCCTACATGATATAGGTGTAGAAAAGAAATTTCCGACTAGGATTTAATTTGCCCAAGAGTTCAGGTCAACATATGATAAGTAGGATTTAATAAAACTAAAAAAGCTTTTGCACAGCTAAAGAAACAATCATTGGGTAAAGAGGAAACCCACAAAATAGTAGAAACTCCTTGCCAGCTATACATCTGCCAAAAGATTAATATCCAGATAAACAAAAAAAATCTAAACACAAAATCAAAAACAAATGACCCATGCAAAATATGGGTTTTGAACCTAAACAGTGAATTCTCAAAGAAAAATAATAGTGAAGAATTATCTCAAAAATTGTCCATCTTTCCTAGCAACTAGGAAAATGCCAATAAATTGTGAAATGTTGTCTTAACATGATCAGAAACAAATATATAAAAAACCTGGCATCACATGCTGTAGGGAATGTGGGGATCAAATGAACTTTCATTTGCTATGGGTATGATTGCAAATTGGTCCAGCCATTCTGGGAATCAGTGTGGCGAATTGTTTCTTTGGCACATGTCTAAAGGAACCAGCATCCTATTCTAGAGACACTTGCTCAGATACGTTCATTGCAACTCTATTCACAATACCTAGGAAATGGAAGCAATCTAAACGTCCTTCAATTGATGAATGGATAGCGGAAATGTGGCACATATGCACTACCGAATCCCATTCAGCTGTAAAGAAATATGAAATTAAGAACTTTGCAGGTAAATGAATAGAATTCAAAAAATATCACATTAAGTGGTGTAACCAGGACCAAAAAGACAAACATATTATGTACTTCCTCATATGAGATTCCTAGCTCTGAATCATCATCAGATTTGGAATGTAATGCACATATCCTAGAATAACAGTAAAAATCAGAAAAGTGAAAAGGGACTGTTACTGGGGTAGGTAAGGGGTGGGGGATCAATAGAGAGATGAATAGCAGGAATGAAGTGATCTGATCAAAGAAATGGGAAAATAAAGGGCTGTAATTAAGGAGGGAAAGGAAAAAATACAGAAGACAGGGGAAAGAGAGTAAAATAACAGTAAGGATTGCTGTTAAAGGTAATACGCAATCATATTATTAATTATCTACCTAAAATGTGTATAACACATGTAAGTTTGTTATATGCGTGTGTGTATAATAAAGATATTTTCACATATTATTAAAAGAAGTTTTCGCATATATTTTAAAAGTGGTTTAAAAGAAACTTTTTTTATCTTGACTGACAATGCTCCCTCCAAAAGCCAAAGACTACCTAACAAAAGCCCCAACAGCAAGCATGAGAAGCCCTCTTTTAAGTTGTTGGTCACAGTTGTCCAAGAGACTCCTGCAGCTTTATAGGCTGTTTCTATTGTCCTTGGTTGAAAGGCCAGTCGTGATTGTTGAAGACACCATGCCCTTCAGACACAGGCTCAGAGGCCCGTTGTTGAGGACCAGCCTCAACAAAAAACACTTCTCACCAGGGTAGAGACAGGGAAAATAACGACAAAAATCACTGGGCAGCTTCAGGAGGGAGTTTCAGAGAGTCTTTGGAATAACCCATGTTGATTTTTTTTTACAGCTTTTTCTATAATTGTAAACTGGGGAAGCAGATAACAAAAGGCTTCATTAACATTCTGTTGCCTAGGTATCGGGATGACTCAAGTCACATTTTCAGGTCAACACTTGGTCATGTCGTCATAAAAGACCTCCTCCCCAGGAGACCTCATAGTTAAAATGGAAGGAACAGAATCACCTTAGCATAGCCTAATCACCTCAGTCAGGATGGCACCGAGTTTACATAGCTTCAAAAAGGCCAGGCGACCACCTCCTGTGTGGAAGGTGCAAATTTAGCCTGTTAGTCTCGCACCAGACAATGGTGAAAAATGGGCCTACCTTTCTCTACTGGTACAGTCACGGAGGTGGAACTGACTAGAAATCCTTATCCTTGCCGGGCAATGGTGGCACAGGCCTTTAATCCCAGCACTCGGGAGGCAGAGGCAGGCAGATCTCTGTGAGTTCGAGACCAGCCTGGTCTACAGAGCTAGTTCCAGGATAGGCTCCAAAGCCACAGAGAAACCCTGTCTCGAAAAACCAGAAAAAAAAAAGAAAAAAAGAAATCCTTCTCCTTGAAGACTAGCTTTCATGATATGAGAAGATGTCATGTAAACTTCCAAAGGAAAAAAAGCAACCAACAATCCTATCCAGCTTTGACACCTATGAACGAAAACAAACTGCAGCCTGGCACTATACCCCAGTATAAGTTTGGGATAACCAACCACTTATCACTAGGTGGAAAATCATGTCTCATAATGGAAACCCAGCCAACTTCCAGGGTTAGTGATGTCATGGATCTTGGAGAAGAACCTAAAACCTCCACTTTACTAAATGGTTGTTTCCATTTTCTAGCTGTTGTGGTTAGAACAGCAATGAATGTGACTGAGCAAGTATCTGTGGAGTAGGATGTTCAGTCCTTCCAAAGTACTCCAAGGAGTGATTCTACTGATCCAAATGCAGTACTGTGGAGCCCAGTCCCAGTGAAAACATTTACAAAACTCAGCTTCCGGCTCTACAGATTCTTGCTCAACTGTATGTGGCTCTTCTATTCTCAAGAACTAAGAGATGGAAACCACCCAATTGTAGCTTGTGGAAGAAAAGATAATAAAAATATGTCATATATACACCATCAATATTATTCATGTTGTTTCTTCCACGGAATCAGAAAGGAAACACGAGACACAATGATCCCACGTGGCCGAACTTTAATGGAGGGACGTGATGACAGTGAGGAACAGGGGATGAAAAGGGATAGGGTCATGGCGTCTTCGGCTTTTTAAAGGAGCCTAGGAACACCTGGGAAATATGTGTCCTGTCTGTGCATGTGTGGCTTTTTTGTCAAATGCTGAGTGCTTCCGGGAAATGTGGTCTGGTGGGACGCTGTATTCTTTGCGCATATGTGGCCTTTTCTTCGAACGCTGGGCGCTTCTGGGAAATGTGGTCTTCCCGGGTTAGGCGCGAGGCTATAGCCTCTACAGCAGGGGCCTTTTGGGAGATGGGAACCCTCCCAAAAGAACAACATTCCATCCTTTTGGTTTTATTAAAAAATTGGGGGGGGGATTGAGGGTCTTAATGGGTAGGGAATGGGGGCATAGCCCGGTCTCTCATAACTGCTTCCTGCTGGCTTTGGGTGTTGAGGGGTCCAGGGAATATCCGATGTGTCCTGGTGATGTCCTGTTGATCATGTCCTGTTCGCTGACGTTCTGAGGTAGCTGATTGAAATCGCATCTGTCTGGCTTTTGAGTAGCTGGGTCATCGTAAGATGCTGGAAAACAAAAGTTGCATTAGTAGAGAGAAAAAAATTAAAGGGGAGATTTGGGGTGGGGGCTTTAGGAGGTTTGGGAAATTAAAGGGGACATTTGGGGTGGGGGGGGCTTTAGGAGGTTTGGGGTTAAGAATGGTAAAAAAAAATGAATGGTACTTATTCCATTAATGATACTTGTTCCATTTGGGCCTGCTTCATTCAGGTGGGTCAGGCTGGCTTCTTGGAGCTTAAAGAAAATTTCTTAAAAGAAACAGATTTTAACCGTGCATACCTCAACATGCAGGAAACACTGCTGCAGTCAGTGGCAAACCTGTTATGTCAAGGAACTTGTTAAGAATTTGCTTACCACCTGAACCTTTGGCTCCGTGTCTGATGATGATTTCTGTAACGACACCTGAATGGTTATTTACAAATTTAGAGGCGAAGGGAGGGTGTGTTAGCACAAGAGGATTAAGTGAAGGATGGGACCACTATTTCCCTTAGACTGGAGTAGAGGGGGCTGAACTTGGTGTCCTCTGGAACTTAAGAGAACAAGGTTCTCTCTGAGTTACTGTATATGGAGGATTGTCTTGAGCTGTGGAAGTGAACAGTTTAAGATGTGACAGGTGAATCCAGTGAGGAATTCCCTCGAACTTGGCAGCTGTGGGAGTTAAAAGAATTACTCTGAGGGGACCATGCCATGTAGGGGAAAGGGGTGAAGGACGTTGGCCTGGAGGTGAGAATAATACCTGATCTCCTATTTTAACCAGCAGTGGACATGTGTTAGCACATGGTTGAGTGATCTGTGAAGTCCCACAGTAGCGATCGTAAATGGGATAGTAGGGGGTGACCAGGTGGTCAGGAAGGGGAGAGGTTCCCTGTGGGAGGCCGGGGGTTAAAACCAGCCACCCATACAAGAGTTTGAAGGGTGAAATGAAAAGGGGGCGCCCTTTGGGAAAGCCCTAAGCCTGAGAAGAGCCAGAGGCAGGAGCCTTACCCAGTCAAGGTGAAGTTCCTGTAACATTTTAATGAGGGCGTCCTTCAAAGAGTGGTTAGTCCGTTCTACCTTACCTGAAGACTGAGGGTGGTACGGGAGGTGAAAATTCCATAGGATACCAAGGGCCTTAGACAGGTTTTGAGAAATCTGAGACATAAACTCCGGGCCATTATCTGACTGAAAAGAAGTTGGAAGTCCAAACCAGGGAATGATTTCTCGGAGAAGCACATCAGAGACTGTCTGGGCTCTCTTGTTAGTGGTGGGGAAGGCTTCGACCCACCCAGACATTGTATCCACCAAGACCAGGAGATATTTAATTTTTTTGACTGTGGGCATATGAGTAAAATCCAGCTGCCAGTCAGTTCCCGGGAGGGAGCCCTTTGCCTGGTTAGTAGGGAAAGGGAAGCTATGGTATTTGGTCCTGGGATCTGACTTTTGGCAGATCTGACAGGAGGTAGTGATAGCCTTTAGGAACCTGATGTCCTCAAGCATGGGTTGAAGGTGAGACCTGACAAAATGAAGTAAAGCTTTCTTATTAGGATGAAAGAGCTGGTGTAGGTAGGACAGGATCTGTTGGGTGTCAGGAGGTGTCTGCGAGGCTGTGAGCTGTGCTGTAAGGACTCCCTGAGGTAACTGAGGCAGATCTGGGCTCTGGAGTGCTGCTGTCTTAGCCACTCTGTCAGCCCGATTATTTCCCTTGGAAACAATAGAACTGTCAGACTGATGAGATTGACAGTGAATAATTCCTATAGCTTTAGGGAGATGGGAAGCTTTTAGTAGGTCCATAATATGCTCTGAGTTAGTAATAGATCCTCCTTTTGTCATGAGAAGCCCACGCTCCTTCCAGATAGCCGTGTGAGACA
>NC_022026.1:26745105-26772006 GCF_000317375.1 Microtus ochrogaster
GACCTCAATGCAGGAGTGGGATGGGGAATCATTAACATTAGGTTGAGGTAGAAGATTTGAGATATTAAGGGGTGGGCAGCATTGAAATGTGAGACTGGCATCTTCCACCAGTGCCACCTGAAGGGGAAGAACTCAATAAGGGGGTAGGGTCTGTAAGCCTTTGTAAGTTAAGAGATTGGACAGGTTATGATGAGAGAAGACTGTGAGTGGTGCTCCAAAGGTTAGTTTCTTTGACTCACGAATAAGAAGTCCAGTAGCCGCTAAAGCATGTATGCAGGGTGCCCAGCCCCAAGTGGTGAGGTCCGTCTTCTTTGACAGGTAAGCTACAGGTGTGAAGGAAGGTCCCAATTGATGTCCTAAGACCCCCAGGGCATAGCCCTCCTTCTCTGCTACATAAAGAGAAAAGGGGCGGGTTAAATCTGGAAGATGGAGAGCTGGGGCTTGGGTAAGGGCCTGTTGGAGTCTCCAAAAGGGTTTGGTAGTGGGATGGAGAAGGGGCTCATGCAGAGAGCAGAGAGCTGCTTCATATAGGGGGTGGACAAGGAGGGAGAAGGAGGGGATCCAGGAATGCAGGAAACCAGCCACTCCCAGGAATGATAAAACCTCCTATTTGGTGGAAGGAACTGTAAGAGATTGAATTAGTTTTTTCCTGTCCAGAGTGATAGCCTTTTGGGTTGGGGTTATGGTTAACCCCAAATACATTACCTGATTGGTAGACAATTGAGCCTTGGAAGGTGAGACTCTATAGCCCTTTTTGGATAAGAAATTTAATAAGGCAGCAGTATCAGTCCTGCTGATCTCCAAAGTTGGGATACACAGCAGGATGTCATCGACATAGAGTACCAGTTTTGATTTATGGAGGGACAGTGAGAGCAGATCAGAGGCCAGAGCTTGGCCAAAGAGGTGTGGGCTGTCCCAGAATCCCTGAGGGAGAACGGTCCAGGTTAGTTGTGTGGAGAAATTAGTATCAGGATCTGTCCAGGTGAAGGCAAAGATGTTTTGCGATTGAGAGCTGAGAGGAATAGAGAAAAAGGCATCCTTGAGGTCCAAAACTGAGTAGTGGGAGGTTCCTGGAGGGATGTTAGACAGAAGGGTGAGGGGATTAGGGACGACTGGGTGCAAAGAAACAGCAGCAGAATTAATAAGCCAGAGGTCCTGAACCAGACGATAAGTCCTGTTAGATTTTTTGACAGCCAGTATAGGGGTGTTAAAGGGAGAAGAGGTGGGGCGGAGCAGCTCTTTTCTCAAAAGGTCAGAAATTATGGGTTTTAGTCCTCTAAGGCTTTGGGAAGAGAGGGGGTACTGAGCTTGAGTAATATACTTGGTGGGTTTTTTTAACTGAATAACAACAGGGGGATGGTGTTTAACGACGGTGGGATTTTGGGTGTCCCACACCAGAGGATCCACTTGGGAGGCTGGAAGAGGAAAGAACATGTTAGTGTCAGAAGATTGTGGGGCCAGGAGAAGAAGCAGCTGTGTCACCGACGAATCTGGAACAAAACGAGTAGGGGGCGCGAAAGAAATGGAGGCTCCCAGCTTGGTCAGAAGATCTCTTCCCATAAGTGGGACTGGGCAGGTCGGTAAAACTAGAAATGAGTGAGTGAGAAAAATACCTCTGAACACACAATTGAGAGGTGGATTTGGTGAGGTAAATAAGGCTGTCCCCCTACCCCGACAATAGGGGAGTATGAAGGAGAGGTTGGCCCCCAGAATTCCCTTAGAACCAAATACGTTGCTCCAGTGTCCAAGAGAAATGAGGTGAGCCATCCCAACACAGTGAGAAGTACCCATGGCTCCTAGTTTCAGATGGGTGTGGCAGTTGTATTGTGACAGGAGGAGCACGGGAACCTTCAGTCTTCCAGGGCCAAGCCCAATAGGTCAGCCTGGGAATTCTCTGGGTCCATTGCCCCCGCATCATCGAACGCACAAGGACAGTCTACAGACCAGTGACCTTCCCTGTGCCACCTTGGGCAGGGGTCCCTGGGGCCACAATGAGGATTAGGGCATCCCCGGGCCCAGTGACCTGTCTTACCACACTTGAAGCATGGGCCTGGTGGCTCACGCACCCTGGGAGGCAGGGGGGGGGCAACACAAACAGGACAGGTCTGGTCTGTCACCTCGGCTGACTGGGAGGGTGCGGTTATCACGTGGCAGTGATTACGAGCCTTGTCGTTCCTTGCATGGTATACTTTAAAAGCTGCCTCCAGGACCTGTGCCTGTGTGGTTAGGGGACCATTCTCCAAACGTCTGAGCTTGGTCTTAATATCTGAGTAACATTGGTTGAAGATGTGGGTCATTAGGAGCTGTGTGCCCTCGGGGGATTCTGAGTCCAGGTTTGTGAACTGCAACAGAAATTTGGTAAGGCGCTCCAAAAATGCAGAAGGATTTTCCTTAGTGCCCTGAATAATTTCTGAGAGTTTAGAATAGTTTACCGATTTGAGGGCAGCCTTACGGAGACCTGTCATGAGGCAAGTTAAAAACCGGTCTCTGGCCAAAATCCCACCTGGGGTGTTATAATCCCTGTGTGGTTCTTGGTCTGGGACTGCCTCTGACCCTGGGGGATAGGAGGCTAGAGTTTGATGAACTTCGTCCATGTGTTGTCTGGCCTGTTCCCCGACTCACCTACGCTCCCTGGAAAGTAAGTTATTAGACAGGATCATAAAAATGGAAAGTAAGTTTGTATGATTGGGTTATATATTGGAATTCTTTTATGAAAGTGGTAGGATTAGACATATAGGATCCAAGCAATTTGGATATATGGGAAAGCTCGGATAAGGCGAACGGGACATGGACTCTCATCAACCCGTCCGCACCAGCCACCTCCTGCAATGGCAGAATGGCAGCAGGCTTGGCTTGGCTAGGATTAGACTCGGTGGAGGCACATGAACGCATGAGCGGAGGGGTGGAGGAAGGTGCCAGCACAAGAGGGCGGGAGGAAGGAGAACCCGAAGGGGCTTTGGAAGATCGAGGGGGCAGAGTAGGGCGGGAGGGGGATGGGGAAGATGAGTCTGAAGAGGCTTCTGGCTGCCTGTGTGACCTGCGGCAGGAAGAGAGAGAGCAGGAGGAAGCAGAGTTGGAGGAGCTAGGTGAGGCCCTTTTAGATATGGAACGGGATTTTTGGGGGGACCTAGAAGGAGAACGGTTAGGTGGCCTGAAAGATTTACGTGGGACTTCCGGAGACCTAGAAGTGGAATGTTTAGAGGAGTTGTGAGGGGAAGACTCAGGTGAGTCCTTCCTGTGTCTAGAAGAAACTTTGGAGGAAGGAGGCATAGGTGAGGTGTTGCTCGACTGGGCAGAGTGAGAGGAGGTGGCTCTTCGAGGAGGGGGGGTTCTTCCGCAGGGTCCATGGCAGGAGCAGAGGGTTCCAGGGGAGATGGCATAGCTAAAAACATGTGAGTAGGTGAACAATGAGCGACAACAGAGGGGTCAGTTTTAAGGGCCATGTAAAAGAAAGCCATGATATACAGAAGTTCCTTCCATTTGGCTGAACGATGGCAGTAGTTAGCTAACTCCCGTAAAATGTCGGTGTCAAAGGAGCCAGGAGCCGTTAGGAGGCCATTTGCAATTACCCTCTAAGGAATACCTGGGCCACTTCTTTGAGCAGAGATGGATGAGTGTAGATAACTTAGGGGAAGGAATTAAAGAGTGAGGCCGAAGGGCATTCAATAGCTCGCCTAGGGGGAAGGATGGGGGAGACAGCTTTCAAAGACTTCGCACCCATGGTTAAAACCGTAAAAACACCCACAAAAAGGCACCTGAAACTGTAAGGCTAAATGCAATGAACACTGCAAGTCCTGCAAACTGCAGGAGGCAGTGCTATAGGCTGACTGAATCGATTCCAGCCTCTGACAGGAGACAAAGTCCCGGGCAGGAAGGAAACAGCCTAGGCTGGGGCCGCCCGTTGCGGCTGGCTCGCACCATAGCGAGCTGTAGAAGACAGGAAAGAACAGAAAAGGAAGAGAAAAGGGAGAACTGGAAGCCCCGGGCTTCCAGGTGCGGGTGATGAGACAGGTTCAGCCAAGGATGAAAAGCTGGGAGTGAACACTAGTGCCCAACCCCAGGAAACACCAGAGAAAGCCAGGAGCTCAAACAGGCAATCTCCAGGTAAAGGGGACGATAAGCTAGCCGAGGGAAAAACACGAATCAGACGGTGGTGGTCGTGCAGGGCCACGTTCAGACAAGTGGAACACATGGGGTCACCGTAGGTCCTTGGTTCCGATGGCATCCCAGGGAGGCCCCCAGCTCCAGTGGTGCCAAGACCAAAGTTGCGGCCTCGGGTCCAGGGCAAGCCAATCGAAGAGTCACACGGCACCAAAATGTTTCTTCCGCGGAATCGGAAAGGAAACATGAGACACGACGATCCCACGTGGCCGAACTTTAATGGAGGGACGTGATGACAGTGAGGAACAGGGGATGAAAAGGGATAAGGTCATGGCGTCTTCGGCTTTTTAAAGGAGGCTAGGTACACCTGGGAAATATGTGTCCTGTCTGTGCATGCGTGGCTTTTTTGTCAAATGCTGAGTGCTTCTGGGAAATGTGGTCTGGTGGGACGCTGTACTCTTTGCGCATATGTGGCCTTTTCGTCGAACACTGAGTGCTTCTGGGAAATGTGGTCTTCCTGGGTTAGATGCTGTTATTCTGAAAAACGATCCCCGGCGGGCGGGCTGGAGGAGCCCGCCATGAGAAATGCGGCTACAGCTTCCCACCAGCGGGAGGCTCCAGCGGGTTACCAGCCGTGCTGGGCGCCGGCCCCAGAGTCCGGCACCCAAGCGGTGGCAAAGTTCCCATCAGCGGGTAGCCACTGGCAGAATTCCCAATGTGCGGCAGCTGTGAGCAGACCCATGGACACAGAAAAGTAGCCATAAAGGCAGCTGTTAGCCCCAAAGAGACAGTTGTCGGTCTCGGGGGTGGGCTGGCGGAGTCGCCATGCAACAAGCAGCTACAGTTTCCCACCAGCGGGAGGGCACGTGCCACGCGGGCGGTGGCGGCATGTAACAGACACATAAACACAGGAAATAGCCATAAGTATTTATTAAGGAAGAGGGAGAGAGAAAGAGGAAGAGAGAGAAAGAGAGAGAGACGAGATAAAAGGAGAGAAAAGAGATAAAGGAGACAGAGACAGAGAAAACGTGTGCGCAAGTCAAGGAAGCAGAAAAGGAAGGGCCCAAGATGGCGGAGGGCAGGTCAGAGGTAATGGGAGTGGGCATGACTTGTCCCTTAAAGCGACAGGAAAGCACAACATTCCCAGGTCTTCCTTATAATAAAAAGCAGGAGACCAGGCACCACAGCCCAAAGGAACTGGGGTGGCGAACTCTCAAGACTGCTTCCGGCTGATTGTGGGCATCGTCTTTGGGGGGGGGGGCGAGAGAAGGCTGGGTGCTGGTCACATCCTGGCATAGCTGGTCTCTTTGTTTCTGACTGGTGTCTGTGGCATGGAAATGTCTGGTATCTCTTATCCTGTTTAAGGTATTGGCAAAACAAAGAACAAAGTTAAATTAAGGGAAAAAAATTTTAGGACCAGGGGATTGAGGGGGATGTTTAGGACCAGGGGATTGAGGGGCATGTATCTGACCTGTTTAAGGTGGATTCTTTAATTCGGCTCCCTGGAATTCACAAGAACTCCTTGGCTTTGTGAAAACAGAAGTTTTAGACATATAATGACTGTAGCATAAGAGATAAATTTGGTTTGAAATTTGTTTGGTGCAGTCACCTTGCAAAACCTCTCAGCTGTCAAACTGTCAGAGATCTTTGAGAAGGACAAGATTTTACTTAAGTTACTGATTAAAAAATGACAGAGAACTTACTTGGTTGGCACCCAGAGCTACTCTTTTTTGGGTCCTCCATGGTCGCGGAAGGTTGCACTTGAGCTTTGCTATTTAGCACAGGGCCTGCCAGGCTCCAGAAGATCCTGTGGGCTAAGAAATCTGTAGGAAGACAGGCCTACCTTGAAAATGTTATTCTTTCTGCTAGGGAAGAGAATGGGTAGAGACGAAACGCGAGACACATGGCGGTACAGGGTTAGGAAGAAGACACAGACACACGGCGGTCCCATGTGGGTGCACTTTAATGGAGGGGGAGTAACAACAGATAAGGGACGGGTGTACAGAGACGGAAGGAAAGAGAGGGGGGGAGAAGGGGGGCTCTTGGAGACCCCTGTTTTTAACGGGGAATGCAGGGGTGTCTGGGAGAAATGTCCTGCGCCTGTGCGAGCTGGTATCCATAGTCCAGGGGAATGTTGGGAGCTGTAGTCTCCAAAAGGAACAACAGGCGCAAGGCTATAGCCTCTACAGCAGGGCCCTTTTGGGAGATGGGAACCCTCCCAAAAGAACAACAATTCAGCTTTAAAGAAAAATGAAATCATAAAATATTTATGTAAATTCATAAAACTAGAAAATATTTTATTGCGTGAGCTAACTCAGACCCAGAAAGAAAAACTACTGCATATTCTCCTTAAATTATTCCTCTTAGGTGCAAATCTTCAGATGTGAGTATATAATCTGGAATAACTGCAGAAATGAGAAAATGACAACAGAACTCTGGTGGGGTACTCTAAAGACGGTAACAGGGTAATATTAAGATGGAAAGGGAACAGAAAGGGAGAGAGACTTTAACTCAGGAGGACTGAGCAAGGAAAATCAAACAGGAAAGAAAGGGAAGCTGGATAAGTAACATCAATGATATTTTTAAAAGATATACTGAATAAATCACATCATTTTATATTTGCCTATAATTATACATATACATAACAAAATTAATTTGTGCCACATGGAGTGATATTTCCTCCAAGAGTAATAGATTGCTTAATAAATCCCTAGTACCAGGCAGGAGAAGCTTCCTTTCAAGTTTTTAGATTTAGAATAAAGGTTATTCCTATATTGATGTAATCTATGGCCTTTGCCTTAGGTTACCTCCTAGAAGTTGGAAGTGAATCCCTATGGCTGGACAAAACACACATTGGACACAAGACTTAGAGAATTTGAGGTGACTCTGAGCCAAAAGACTTCTCTAAGAAGACAAGCTATCACCATACTAGAAATTCCTATGCCACTTGTCAAGGGAGGAAAGCAATCAATACTCCTACCCAGACAAGATGCCTATGACTCACAATATCACTAGCACTAAGAATATCCTTAACAGCACAACAATAGAGCTTGTATCTTGGCAGTAGCTCCAGCTCTCTATTTGGTCATTAGGCCTGCTCACCAGGAGACAAATTGCATCTGGTACTGTAAACCTAGATCATAAGCTGTGGCTAGTAGGGTCATGGATCATAGAGGAGAATCTACTACTACTTTCTTAAACCAGTATAATTCCTAACTTCTTTCTACCATTACAACATTAGGTAAGTGTAGCTCTCACCCTTCATTTAAAAGTCCTTTTTTGCGGAAGTTGGAGACAATTGCAGAAAGCCAAACTTCATTAAAACAAGAAGAACAACTGACCATGGTGTTCCTGGCCTCAGTTGATACATCTACAATGCAACCTCTACTTTATTCTCAAGGAGAGGAGCTTTGCAGAAGAGAGGGTGGGCAGATTGTCAGAGCCAGAGGACCAGGAAGACTGACATGAGATTGGTCTTCTGTATATCACTGTCAAATCTCAACAGTATGACTGGCTACATAAGAAATGAATAAATAAATTCCAGTAACAGTTGGCATGTCATGTTGATTTAGGCAGTCTTATAGTTCCAGATAATTAATGACTGCTTATAGAAAGAGAATTAATTTTTCCCAGAGATTAGTCCCCTTGTTGCTCATTAAATACCAAATAGCCAGCCCTAAAAGTACATACATATAAGCAACACATACAATACCCTGCATATTTTATTTATATTTATATATTTATTTATATATATGTATGAGTAAGTGTGTGTGTATACATGTGTATGAATGATGATAACAACTGGAGAAAAAGATGTGCTAGAGAGAGAGAGATAGAGAAAGAGAGAGAGAGAGAGAGAGAGAGAGAGAGTGCTGGGGAACATGGGGATTGGAGAAAGAAGGAAAAGGATATATACAACGGCATTTTAAATAAAAATAAAATTTTAAAGAGAAAACCTATTTCATGGTAAGCATTTAATGAAACAGCTAATAAATTTTACTTTCTGTATAGCCTTGTGTGTACTAATACATGATTTTTTACAGAATATTTTGCCTCTATTCTCAGTATCTCTATAAGATCAGGCAAAGTTTTAACATTCGTATTTGGAACATAGTAAAACTGGGGCTCAGAGAAAGCAGTGACTTACTAAACCGAAGGTCATGAAAAATTTAAGTCTTTCTTTGACCACTGGTTTGCCTCTTATGTTTAGCCGTTTTATTCATATATATGACAGAGTGAGGTGGGACAGAGCATGGTGGAGACAGTAGAAGAAGAAAAATGCTGAGAAACAGCCAGAATTGCATTTAAGGATTATTATTATTATTTTTATTGTGGATCACCTAGTCCTTGAAAGGTTACGTCCTGGCTGCTATGACACAAGGAGGCACAACAGAGAAACGCATAAAAACAGGATAAAAATCAGTTGGGAGAGATGACATAAAAACAGCCATGCCTCACCCTCCTTATCAGTCATCAAGCCCAACAGAAAGTGCTGAAAGAGATGAATCAGCTTCCTGGGGACAAAGGGGGAGCTTTTGCACAATTATTAAGAACATCTGGCAAAAGTCTTTCTGATTGGCCAGCATAAGTTCTTAGGGTAAATCTTTGAGTTCAATGTTTTGTAGTTAATTCGTGGTTGTCACAGTGACATAAAGATAGCAATAACTACTTTTTCCTCACTCAGATCCCAGCTCCAGGAAAAAAACTACATTTTACCTTAGCCGTTTTTATATTTCTTTTCACTTTTTCCTGGTTTTGTTTTTAGGATACTATCATAATTATCTTCCCTCCCTGCTTCCAGTAAAGATATCTGACAGTCAAAACAAAGAAGCAGTCTCACTATTTCTTTCTGAATAATATTTCTGCTTAACTCTCCACACACTACTCTCTCAGAAGCCTACACACACACACACACACACACACACACACACACACACACGCACGCACGCACACAGTCCTATTGCTATCTCCCTAGATGGGCTGAAGTGGAATACTCAGATTTCACTAGAGGCATTGTTTGCAAACTTACAATGTTCACAGTGGCTTAGAAAGAAGATAAACATCAAGAAGCAGTAATACCTACCACATACCATGGAATGCACATTTTAAATAGTACTTCTTGTAACAAGCCTTGCCTAAAAGATTTTATTAATCTTCATCTTACGAATCAGCCAACTGAGGCTTGAAAATGGCAAGAGATATAAACTAGAAAACAATGCCAAGTATATCTGGCTCTAAAGCCACATGCTCTATGCAGTATATCCCATCATTATGAAAGAAACAAAATGTTAACAGGACAGGATGAATGCTAAACCAATGTCGGTCTTTTTTAATTCTCACAGTGCATCTGCCCACTAGTTGTTAACTCCCCTCTGTAGATGAAGAACAAAATGTTCATTTTGCAATGTTTAAAGTAAGTTTATAGCAATGGATTATAAAGTAATTAAAGCAATATTATATAAAATCTCCTCGAACCACATTTTGTACTAGTCAGAAACTGTAGTATTAGTTCCCTCCCCGACTTCAGTGAGAGAATTTAGCAGTGGGTTTGGAAAATTCTTGACATGTATTTAACTGGTTCTTGTTATGCTTAATATCATGCTCAGTTTCAAACTGACCCAGTCTTCGATCCCTATTTAGAAAGCTATATTCAGAAGTGAATCCAGCTTGAGGCATGTAGTCCTGTGGCTCATAAGCTAAAAATGATTTAAGCATATTTAATGGGTTGTAACAAAGAAGAGAAGAGTATGAAGAGGAAGTAAAAACAACAGTATGTGGCCACAGGCTTAAAATGTTCCCTAATCCTTTTAAAAAGTTTGCCAAATTCTGCCTTATTCCCTAGTATAGTGGTAAAATCACAACTAGTAATTAGGCCGGGATAGTTGTTTCCCTTTCAACCATATCTTTCTTATTCCTGTATCTCCATTGGTAAGTTCTCTTCAAATTGTATGAATACATAATCCAAGACTGGCTAAACATAATACGGCATTTTTTTTCTGACAATGATGATTGTTCTAGCTCAAACAAAGCCTATTTGGGTCTTTATCTGATATATGTAAACTCTAGAGGGAATGTTATTACTTTTTACTGAAATTACTAAACCAAGGTTCATAGCAACAGTGTTTCCTGATGTAGACAAGTACTGTCTGAAATAAGAAGCAAGGGAGAAACTTGAATTCAGAAATGAGGATGGGAGATAAAATGAAAACAGAATCATGGCATTTTATAGTCCCTTGTTCTGATATTGAAGTGTTTGTTCTTGTGGTTTTTACGTCAATTTCATGACTCACCTTAAGACTTCTTCCAAGGATATCTCACACTTTCTTCTGGAAGAAAGCCCATGAATACTTTTGTTTATTTCATTTTTGCCCAATCTAAACTGTTGATTAAATAGCACAGCAAACAAAACAACAAAGTCTTGCCCCAGTAGAGCACTGGTTAGAAATTTGTTATAATCGCTATCATGCAAACCTGACTGTGTGAATTTTAGAGATGTACCATATGCCATTAATGTCTGTTTCAACAGCTTAAATTTAGGATGATATGACCTATGTAATCAAGCTTTATAAAAAGTACACAAGTAAGCTAAATGTATAAAATAGTCACAATAAAGGTGGCAATGTGTGCTCCCAAGTATATGAGTTCTTTTCTCCAACAGCAAGGTCTAACAGAACGGCTGATTTCCAGACAAGGGAAATGTTCATGACTCATAGCTGCCCAGCTGTTTCTTAGTGACTCTTGACTGTAATAAACCTGTCAAATCTCTACTCTATAAATCAAATCTTGAACTCAGCAGCTAGCATGACAGGTGTAGTTTAGTAGCGTAGGCTGAAGAAATCACTGAAACTTCTGATACAGCTTGAGTCAAGACAATTTCCTCTTGCCACATGTTATCTAGCTTCATAAATTGTATGCTTTGTAACCCTCTAGATTTTCCAGTCATCTAAATAAGCGTGTTCATTTTAAAGCAAGTCACATAATTGTGATGAAAATGTATTCTGGACTCTCTGAGTGGATAAAGAAGCAATAATTCACACATCCTTTTAAGAAGAGTACTTTTATTATTTTAATAAACAGATTCGGGACTGGGGATATGGCTCATTTGGTGAAGTTCATGTCATGCAGTCATGGAGACCTGGAGGAAACCTGGGTTACAATCCTCAGCTCTCATTTAAAGAGCTGGGCATAGTGATGCATTTTTGTCATCAAAACACTGTAGAGATGAAGATAAGAAGGTCCATGGGAATTGCTAGTAAGCTTGTCTTTCAGAATCAATGAACTCCAAGTTCAGTGAAAGAACTTATTTCAAATAATCACAGGATACTTGATTTGATGTATATTCTACACACACTATACAGAGAAAACTTCCACAGTTTTAAGAGAAAATTGCTACAGACAGGGTAAGAAGTGAGCTTTAGATTTCATATTTGGACCAAGATAAATAATACACATTAGAAAAAAACACAATCTTCCAATTATACACATCAGAAAAGGACTTGCTTAAAATGGAGCCATGTCTCAGAGCAGCAAATGCTGTCAAGTAACAAGAAACTTTGAGTGTGTGTGGGGGGGGTGGGGGTAACATAGCTAGATGTGGCAGCTTAATTTGGAAGATGATCTGGATGTCCAACCAGTAGAGAAGCCACAGATAACTCATGGATAAGACACTTCAACTCAAATAGTATCAGTATACCAGCCTCCATTTTCCTGAGAAAATCAGATGATGTGGGAGTGATTTTTTTATTAATAAAGAAACTGCCTAGGCCCATTTGATAGGCTAACCCTTAGGTCGGTGGAGAAAACAGAACAGAATGCTGGGAGAAAGAAGCTGAATTAGTGAGTCACCATGATTCTCCCACCTGACCCAGCCGCAGGTTAAGATCTTTCCTGGTAAGCCAGCTCGTACTGCTACACAGAATATTAGAAATGGGTTAGATCAATATATAAGAGCTATCCAATAAAAGGCTGGAACTAATGGGCCAGGCAGTGTTCAAAAGAATACAGTTTCCGTGTAATTATTTCAGGGTAAAGCTAGCCTGGTGGCGGAACACAGCCCGCTGCTCCTATTTCAACAGAGTGGCACCCAACGTGCTAATGAACTCCACGTAAAACCTGAGAGGGCTTAAAAAGAACAGAGAGAGAATTTAAGACAGCTTTTTGCTGTTTGTGGGTTGTGTGCCGCAAAGAAATTGTCCTGACTCAGCAGCAGGAAAAACCTGGCTGTTTTAAAATGCTGGCTTTCTGGGCTGTGCCGCCATTGCAATCTCTGTCTGGCTCCTGCGGGAAACAGAGCTTTTGAATGGAGCATTTGGAGTAAAGCTCTACGGCTTGCTTGATGGCAATGTGGACATGTGCCTGGAACTGTGTGTGGCTCAGGGGCACCAAATGGCTCTGAGGCAGGAGCAGCTCAGCTCAGCTTCTGCTAAGCTCCATGTTGAACTGTGTTGGTTTCAGGCAGGAACTACTGTAATTACCATAAAAACAGCACAGTTAAGGTTTAGACTGGGCAGGACACAGGCGGTACCGTATTACCTGTACATGGTGCAACTTAGGTTTTTAAGAACTGTTTAACATTTTAAGAAATGCTCCTGGATAGTAAAGAAATTACAGATTCACAATAAAACAGATTCAGACAGACCACTAAATGGATGCCCCAACGGTACAAAAGAACTTTGGGTGACTGTACAGGCAGTGAGATGTCTCCTGTCATTTCTAGAGTTTTGGACTTCTTGTTTGCTTAGGTAATATTATATCCTTCTGGAGTCTTTGATGGAGTTGAAGAATGGTTTAGTTATGGTTATAGTTTTCCATTGTTATGAAAAAAGATAAGGTAGATATAAATATTATAACTGTAATTCTTGCTTAATAACTGCTTGTTATATGTAATTTTACTATGTTAAAGTTAAAGCCTTTCTTTTTTGTTTAAACAGAAAAAGGGGAAATGGTGTGGCAGTGATTTCTTATTAAAAGAAACTGCCTAGGCCCATTTGATAGGCCAACCCTTAGGTAGGCAGAGAAAACAGAACAGAATGCTGGGAGAAAGAAGCTGAATCAGTGAGTCGCCATGATTCTCCCACCTGACCCAGCCGCAGGTTAAGATCTTTCCTGGTAAGCCAGCTCGTACTGCTACACAGAATATTAGAAATGGGTTAGATCAATATATAAGAGCTATCCAATAAAAGGCTGGAACTAATGGGCCAGGCAGTGTTCAAAAGAATACAGTTTCTGTGTAAATATTTCAGAGTAAAGCTAGCTGGGTGCCGGAACACAGCCCGTCGCTCATCACTACAATCAGACAATAACATGGAGGACAAGTGTAAGGAGGGTTTTGTCCTTATTGACTGTTCTCTTCTTGTTCTAAGACCAAAGTATTTAGGTCATGAAAAACATACAGCTCTGTAACTCTATGCCTCCAAACACACAGATATACATATGGGTATACAAATCTAAAGTTCCAGAAAGGAAGGCAGAAAGGAATATTTTATGTATTTTTTAAAAAAAATCTGAATCTTTAAGCTACAAACCTTGACTGTGACTCTAAAAAATAAGTTTTGAAAGCGATATGGTATTACGATTTCAGAATGGGTCAACTTTTAATAAAAAGTTAGGAATCCGATGAAAATATCTGTTAAAATCTATCATTTAGCAAAAAGAAAAAAGAAAAGAAAGGAAAAAATAATTAATCGTAGCACAATAAGCTATCAATGGAATTAAACTATTTCACACTGAGTTATACTGTTTGGCAAATCTGTTGCACATCCAGTTTCTTTGAATTCTTCAAGTGATTCCTGCCTAGCTCAGTAAAAATTAAAACTTTACTAGCTAAGGAAAAGCCCAGACTGATCTCTCAACTCTATATCCACAATGTCATAATCACACTGACTTTTCTTGGCTTACTGAAC
Organism: Microtus ochrogaster; assembly: GCF_000317375.1. Classification (NCBI taxonomy): domain Eukaryota; kingdom Metazoa; phylum Chordata; class Mammalia; order Rodentia; family Cricetidae; genus Microtus; species Microtus ochrogaster. The sequence goes on from NC_022026.1 coordinate 26,759,109, forward strand.
TCACATGAATTATTCCCATGTTTGTGACTTTATTTCATTTATCTATAGCTTTCTTAACTAGATCTCATGGAACTAGCTCCTTTAAAATACCAGCTTATATGCCACCACCTGTGTAGTGGTTTGAATAATAATGGCCTCCATAAACCCAGTTATTTGAATACTTATGGAGTGACTTTAGGAGTTGTGGCCTTGTTGAAGTGGATGTGGCCTTGTTGGGGTAGGTGTGACCTTGTTGGAGGAAGTTTGTCACTGGGATTAGGCTTTGGGGTTTCAAGTGCTCAAGCCAGACCCAGCGATTTTCTTTTCCTGCTGTCTGCTGCCCCAGGTATAGTAGTCTCAGCTACCTCTCCAGTACCATGTCTGCCAGCATATCACCATGCTTCCTAGTGTGATGATAATGGATTAAATCTCTGAATGTAACCTAGCCTGAGTTAATGCTTTATTCTATAAGAGTTGCAGTGGCAGTGATATCTCTTCTCAGCAATACAACATTGACTAAAGTAACCTGGGAGCCATACTTTCTATTTGAAATGACCCTCTCAAGACTAAGGGTGTCATACATTTAGCACAGTATTTGCCTATAGGAATCATTTGTAGAATTTAAAGAAATTGAACAGGTTTCTCCAAGATGAATTGGCCCTCTCTTTACATTCATGTATGGAATTTTCTTTATGATAGTTATTTGCTCACCGGTGTTCCCCCACTAATATATTAGTGCTGTGAGAATAAGTATCTTGGAGTTTTCTTTTAAAACATTAAAATATATTTATTGTATAAGATGACGGATTCCATAACTAAATTTTGATTCAAGTATATTATTTAGCATATCCATATCTACTGCCCTCTCCTGTTCTCCCCCTTCTCTAACATACCAATTATTATTCTTTCCTTAAACGTTTTATGTCTACATTTATAACACACACACAAGCACACATACATACACAGACAAACACACACATACGCACAGAGAGAGAGAGAGAGAGAGAGAGAGAGAGAGAGAGAGAGAGAGAGAGAGAGAGAAGACACACCCCTAGGCTGCCACTGTGAATGCAAAAACCGGTAAAATTTGGGAGTATACTCATTTTGCCCATTGTGCAAAGTTGTAGGTAAGAAGCACTACCACAGTGTACCTTGCTTCCTACAGATTTCAAAGAATGCATACGAAAGCCATTGGTCCTAGCGAGGGGGATTCTCTAGTAGTGTATTCCCTAATGGAGTTAAAGAAGCAGAATATTCCAAGACTCCCAAGCCATAGCCTGAAATATCATTTTTGGAAACTTTCATGAAAAATAACTGAACCAGTGAGATCTGTAGTGTGTGGCGCTCTTGAAACCCTAAGGAATACTTCCAGTAGTCTTGGGGCCTAGTCTATACAAGAAGGCACAAAACACAAAGGTTATTCTCATTTCTCAACATTTAATGGTAGTTTTCGATTACACTTTGTACTTCTTTGGGGATCTTTATTCCTTTTTACTGTGTTCCGAAGGTTCTATTGTTCAGACATTTTGCTTTGAGTGTCTCCTGTAAGTCCATGCAAACAAATGTCTTTATAAATTAAAGAGGCCCTAATGACCCCAGGAAATAACTCTCAAACCTGATAAACACTTTCAGCAAAGTGTCAGGATACAAAATTAGTATCCATAAATCAGAAGCCTTGTTTTATATTGGCAGCAAACTCAATGAAAAACATACCAAGAAAACAATTCTGTTCCCTAAAACCACAAAAATTAACTACCTAAAAAGATATCTAACTAAGGAAATGAAAGACCTCGACAGTGAAAACCTCAAGACACTGAAGAAAGAAACTGAGGAATACACTCAAAGATGTAAATTCATTCCATGCTTACTGATTGGAGGAATGAGTATGTGAAAATGCTCAACCAAAAACAGGCTCCAGACTGAATGAGATTCAACAAAAATGTTAGTGCAATTCTTCACAGACATGAAACCAAACTGTAATGATCTGTTCTGTGTCTTTAAGAGAAAAGCCATGCCCACTCCCTCCCGGTCCTCTGAGGCAGGCAGATCTTCCTTCCTGCTTGTCGCTTGAGTGTCTTCCTTTTCATTCTCTCCCCAAAGAGGCAGCTTCTGCCATGTTCCATTCTCTCCACCTCTCCCCTTTCCCCCTTCTGTTTTTCTCCCTCCCTCCCTCCCTCCCTCTCTCCTCCCTATTTCTCTCTGTCTCTCTCTGTCTCTGTCTCTCTGTCTCTCTCTCTCTCTCTCTCTCTCTCTCTCTCTCTCTCTCTTCTTTTTCATTTCTCCCTTCCCTTCCATAACCACTTAATAAATATCCAACCTAACTCTGCATGGTGTGCCTATCCATGTCTCTGTCTCTTGCCCGCCACCACGTGTCTCCTTCCTGGGACCAGCTGCCTTGGGAGACCTGCAGTGTGGTCTCATGGTGTGCCTATCTGTCTGTCTCTCCTCGTGGGACTGGCTTCCCCATCAAGGTCTCTCACCCACCATACTGCTTCCTGTCTGGGACTCGTGGCCTATTGCAACCACTCAGGGAACTGTACCCTCCCTTCCTGGGACTGGCTGCTTTCAGACCCACTGTTCACTACCTGCTGCTACATGGCCAACTGCTGCCCCTCAGGGACCAGTGCCAGTCCCTGTTTAGGACTGGCTGCTCTTGGGACCCACTGCCTACTGCCACTGCTCAGGGACCTGCAGCATTTCTGCCACCACAGTCACCAGGGATTCTGCAGTATTTTTAATTAATCGATAACACAAACAACCTCAAAATTTGTATGGCAGCACAAAAATATAAGGCTAACCAAAGTAATCTTGGACAAAAAGCATACTTTGACGGGTATCCCCGTACTTGATTTAAAAATTATAGTACAAAGAGTCATAGTATTATAAACAGCATGATGCTAACACATAAACAGAAGTTAAGATACATATGTGTATGTTTGCATGCGCACGCGCACGCGCACGTGTGTGTGTGTGTGTGTGTGTGTGTGTGTGTGTATGTAGTTTCAATGAAGTTATACCACCTGGGATACCATCCCAAAAGCAACAGACATGCTAACAAAACTACAGCACCAATCATGAGGAATTCCATTTTAAATTCTTAGACAGAGGAGTCCAAAAGTCTCCCAAAACATTATAGGCTCTTGTCTGAGTTTGTCTCCCAGAAATTAAAGTTATGTCCATATTGCTAAAGACATTTTGCAACTAGGATACAAAATCCAGGGAATAAATGAATAAAAAAAAATAAGTTCTAACAGAAAGCCCTCTACCTGAGGACTAATTTTCATACTACCTGAAGTTGCTATTCAGGCTTCTAACAAAGGAATTGACCAATGGTCCTTTTCAGTTTTGATGCTTATGAACCATAACAATGATCTAAATGACAAAATATCCCTAAAGTCACAATATTGTGTGGTGGTAACCAACAGCTGTATAATTGGACGTAAGTACTACTGACCAGGAGGGCAATCATGTTTTGTACTGTTAACCTCATGAACTAGGTTAACTATGGGTAGCGATGCTATGGATAATTGAGGAGAATACACTACACCACTTTTCCATTACAGTTTTTAATTATATTCTAAATGGTCATTCTTATATCCACAGGTAAATCTTAACTCTCAACCCTCATTACAGAAGCTTATTTTTGCAGCAGTTAAAGACAAATACAGAAAACTGTAACTATTTAAAATTGATAGAACAATTAACCATAGGGTTCCCAGCCCTTGTTGATGCATCTATAACACAACCTCTATAAGTGTGACTTAGAGAAAATTTCAGAATAGGGGGTGGAGACTCTGTAAGAGTCAAAGTACCAGGATCTGATGCAAGACAATGCGTTATAATATGATAAAGAAGCTGCATTCATGGAATCTCAACAGTAAGGTCACTTAAAATGACAATTCCAGTTAACATGAAAATGTGGATGGGAAAAATTTCATGGGACACCACCCCTAGATGAAGAGCTACAGTCAACTAATGGCTATTGAGAGGAGAATTAGTCTTCCTAAAGGGGGAACCTCTTAAATGGTTATCCAATACCAAGTAGTTGGGCCTAAAAACTGACTTGCAAGCAGCATTAAACCAACTTAGTAGGGTGCACTTATATATGTATAATAATACTTTTAAAAAGAGGCCATGAATTTGAAAGGCAGTAGGTGGGGGTATAGGAAGCGTTAGAGGAAAAAGTAGATGGAAATGATGTAAATGTATTGTAATTAAATAAAAGTGTTGGTGTTGTTTGCTGTGAAGGAAATGAAAACTAATATTACTTTGTTGATTCATTTACAACAGCCAGAATGACCATGATCAGGAGTTCAAATGGCAATAAAGTCTAGTATGGGTATTGGTAAAGGTGAGCTATTACATTGTTGATGAGAACAGAAAGCAGGCCGGATGCTTCCCAAAGGTAGATGTAGAAATACCCTATGAACAAGCTATATTATTTCTGGGTTTATAAAGTCCCAAAAGTCTTGATGTCTAATTTTAGAGAAACTTAGACATCCATATTAATTGAGACTCAGTTCACAATAGTAAGGAAATATAGTGAACCAAAATGTTCACCAACTGATGGATGGGTGAAAAAAATGTGATGCATATGCATAATGGTCTACCACACTACTACACATAATAGAGGAATTTATGAAAATTTCAGGTTAATGAATGAAATTGGTAAAAAAAAATTATAAGAAGTGAGGTCATCCAAACCCAGAAAGACATGCTGGATGTTCTTTCTTACATCTGCATACTACCTTCAAACCATTTGCTTTGTATGTTTAACCTAGAATATATGTAGAAGCCAGAATACTAGAAACAAGTTGTTGGAGGATGGATCCTGTAAAGGAAGTATATATGGAAAGAAAGGTAAAATGAAAGTAGAGAAGGAATTTACTTAGGAGAGAAATGTTTAAGCATGGAGAGGGCAAAAAATTGGAAATGAGGTATTGAGCAAAGGCTTAATTTTTTTTAAAGCTGTGTTGAAACCTGTAATTTCCCAGCCCCAGAAAAAAACAGTTCAATTAGAAAGGTAGTGGAACAATGGCGAGAATAAAAGGAGGAAATACTCAGGGTCAAGGGTGTAAGTAGGTATAAGATTGCAGAAAAGAAAAAGGGAAAGGGAGGGTGTGGTATCTTGAAAAAAATGGTCCTCAAAGGGAGTGGCACTCTTGGGAGGTGTGGCATTGTTAGAGTAGGTGTGGTCTTTTTGGTAGAAGTGTGTCACTGTGGTGGAGGACTTTGAGGTCTCATATATGCTTAAGTCATACCTAGTGAGACAGACTACTTCTTGCCTATGTAAGAATTCTTAGCACAATCTCCTTCTCCATGTCTGCCTGCCTGCCACCATATTTCCAGCTACCATGCTCCCCTCTGTAATGACAATAGACAGAGCCTCTGAAATTGTTGTAAGATGCCACGTCAATTAAATGGTTTCCTTATAATAGTTGCCATGATCATTGTGTCTCTTCACAGAACTAGAAACCTCAAAGAAGATAGAAGTTGGTACCAGTGCTTAGATATGGCTGTAATAGACCTGACCGTGCTTTTGTTTGAAGGATTATGGACCTTGGGTTTGTGGATGAGGAAAGCAGTACTGCTTAATGGGCCATCCTAGTAGGAACGTGGAAGACAGGACAGTGGTGCTAAGTGTGATTTGAACTCTGGGGTACTGACTCAAGAGGTTTCAAGAAGAATTTTAGTATGTTGCCTAGAGATTGTTCTTTAGATATTTTGGTGAAGAACATGTCTGCCTTTTGCCTTTGTCAGAAGACACTGCCTGCAGCTAAAGTAGAGAGATTTGGATTAATTTGATTGGTAAAGGAAATCTCTAAACAGCCTAGTATAGGCTCTGTCATGTGGTTATTAGTGTTAAGTCTAATAAAGATTAATAATGAAAAAGGAACAAGCTAAACAGGGAAGTTACAAACTGTAAAATCTGAGAAGAAAGGGAGCACCAGGAAGTAGAATGGAGCTAAAGCCTGTGTTCAAAGAGATAAACAGATTAAGAAATGGAACAAGGGAATGGTGAACTCAGAGCAAAATCCCACCCAGTTACATTTCCAACTTGTGAAAAGCAATTAAAGAAAAGTGTAGAGTTGTGCATGGTGGTGCAGCCCTTTAATCCCAATGCTGGGAAGGCAATAGCTAGTGGATCACTGGGTTTGAGGCCAGCCTGGTCTATAGAGAAAATTCTAGAACAGCCTACATTAGGTAGTAAAGGAAATCATTAAAAAATATTGGTGAAGATATGATTGAACAAGTAAGCAGCAGAATTTGATGGCTTCAGCCACATGGTTCTATAGTTAAGTCTACAAGAAAGGGGTTATGGAATCTCCCTCCATGACTAAAAAAAGCTGCTGAGGCCAGACACATGTCCCTGAATAGAGGCCTAGCAAGGCCATTGTGTGAAACAATGGGGATAAAGCCTGGATTGCCTTGGAGGCCACAAGATGTTGGAAATGACAGAGTCATTGGATACTTGTCAAGGAAAGCTGCTAACAGGGAGTGGAACCATCTCAAGAATAGAGAGAGAGATGCGTTGCCATCAACAAAGCTGAAAGGAATAAAAGATCTGAAGACTGCTTGGCATCAGACATAGAGATGCACAGTTTGGTGTTTGCACAGCTGGCTTTTGGTCTTACTTTGGTTCAGTATTTCTTCACTGTTAGGAAAAAAAATTCTAAGAGGGGTGTTTCCACTGGTGCAGAGGAATCCAATTAGGTCAGATCAAACCAAACTAAAATGCCCATCATTTTATTAAATATGGTACTCTGGGGTGGCTGAGTGCTTGGCGGAGAGACAGGAAAGCAGGGAGCACATGCAAACCTGAAACCACGAGTTTCTCTTCTGGGAGCCCATTTAAAAACCCTGTGGAAGTGGAAGTGGTCCTGAACCCCCCTGGGAGGGGTCAGGACCTGCCATGTTGGGATTTGGTGTCCTGACTAATGCAACTCCCAGGCCAGGGGGTGCTAGGATGAATGTCAGGGACAAGGGCTATGTTCCAGACTTAACATTCACTATGTTCCTTTCCCTGCATTTTTGAGGAGCAATGCATACTCTTACGCCATTATATGTTGGGAGTGTGTGATCTACTTTTTGAGTTTGATTTTACAGGGAATTCCTTGTAAGAGATTACATGACTCTCAGAAGGGACTTGGAACTTTAGACTTTGAATAAATTTGAGACTGTTTTATACTATGGGGTCTTTTGAAGTTGGACTGAATACATTTTTGCATTGTGTTATGGCTATATGCCTTGGGGATCCAGGTACTGGAAGGTGGTGGTTTGAAAGAAAATGGCCCCCAAAGGGAGTGCACTATTAGGAAGTGTGACCTTGTTAGAGTAGTAGATGTGGTCTTATTGGACAAAGTGTGGCACTGTGGAGACAGGCTTTGCCCAAGCCATGCCCCATGAGACAGACCACTAACTGTTGGCTAGAAGTTAAAATATAAGAATTCTCAGCAACTTCTCTAGCACCATATCTGCTTGCATGCCGCCATACTCCCAGCTGCCATGCTCCCCACTATGAGAATAGACTGAACCTCTGAAATTGTAAACCACCATCTCAATTAAATATTTTCCTTATAAGAGTTGTCATGGTCATGATGTCTGTTGTAATTTAAAAAAAAAATGACATGAGAGAGAAAGATGCCATGTAACAGTGCTCACATGGAGGGTTTTTTTGGTTGTTGGGGGAAAGAGAATGGGAAAAGGGGGAAAGGGAGAGAAAGACTGACCTCTGGTGACAGAAGTGGCAGAAGAGAGGAGAAGAGAAAACAAGAGAGATAAAAACAGAGAGAAAGGCACACACACACACACAGAGAGAGAGAGAGAGAGAGAGAGAGAGAGAGAGAGAGAGAGAGAGAGAAGTGGCCAGGGCCCTTTTAAAAGGGAACATAGTGAGTGTGCACAGGAGGTGCTCTTAGTGGCTACTACTGAGAACATATCCTGTCAGACCCCAAGGACAGACCAGTACAGATGCCTGAATGCTAACAGTGTCTCTACACAGAAACAGAAACCCTAACTAAAACAGAGGGTGAGCCAATGCTAATGTTACTAAAGATGTCTTGCCTAAATCTACTAGTTTATAAACCAATTAAACTTGTGTGTGTGTATTGTTGGTTTTAATGATAAATTTCCCAATATTATCACATATTTGAATATTTACTTTTATTTAGTGGAAGTGTTTGGGAAGGATTCTTAGGTGTGGCCTTGCTGAAAGATGTCTATCACTTGGGGCAGGCTTTGAGGTCTCAAAAGCCCAGGCCAATCAGAGTTATCTTTCTCTCTGCCTGTTGGTTGTGTCTCATTGTATAAGTTCTCAGCTACTACTCTAAAGTCATGTCTGCATGCCTGCCTCCTACCATGCTCACCACCATGATGGTAATGTGCTTTAACCTTCTGAAGCTGTCTAAGTTATCTTGGTCATGGTGTCTTATTACAGCAATGGAAAGGAACTAAGGCATATATATCTAAGAAGGGCATGGAGGCAGAATTATCCTGCAAGGGTGGACAATGCTGACCCTGGAATATATATATGGGTTAGTTAACAAAAATCTCAGTGCCAGCCATGGGATATCTCCTTGTCAGTTAATGTTCAGGGATGTCCTAGAGGCACCCAAAACAACACAGGTTATTGTTATTGTCCTTAGTTTCTATCATAATCAGATAGTGAGTCCGTATTTGTGAAGACACTACTCATTTTGGATGCAGGTCTTGAAGAAATAAACCTCCAACTGACTAGGACACTCCCTAGTGGCTACCTTACATAAAGCCACAAGGTGTTAATCTATACTTCTGGGGAAAGACGCCCTGGCTTCTCCATACTACAACACTGACCTGTTGGCAAGATGAGCCTGTTAGTGTGTAATAATGGTATGATGATAATGGGGTAACTAACCACTTTCTGTTTGTATATTGGGCCAGATCCAACTGGAAAATTTTGTGCCTGATACTGTAAATAGGGTCAAAACTCCGTGATTGGGAAGACCATTAGCCCTAGGGGAAGCACATAGATTATTGTTTTTCTAAGTGTCTTACATTGTCAAATTGCATTCTAAACACTATGTTTACACAATAGATTTGTGCTGCCCTCAACTGCAGGAAAAGAAACTTCTTTGTTAGGTAAGTAATTGTAAAAATACCAAATACAAATAATTGAGTGTTCTGCTTCCAACCATCCAAGACTCAGGGAACTTTTCAGAAGAAGGGAAAAAGAGCATGATAGAGGGAATTTGGAGGAGACTTGTAAAATGCTAACTTCTGAACAGGACATATCTGTAGCAAACAGCTCATAGATGCTCTGATTACTTGCACAGGGTCAAGCCACTGAAAATCTCATTATACATGAGTAATGCCTAATTCCACACTTCTATCAAAAGAGCTATAAGGAGTTGATGATTGCTGAGGGAGGAGGTTTCACTCTCCTTTGTAGATGTCACACAAGAGTGGATTGCTCATCTATCATTTCATATAGATGTATAATTATCTTCTCCAATTTAAAGATAAACTTTCAACAGCCATTTATTCCCACCATTTTGGCCAGTTATAATTCTCCACAGTAACCATTGCTAAGTATATAAAAGAAGCTTATGAGATTGAGACGGACAGAAGCAATAATACATGGACATAAATATAAATATTAAGAAGGCAATTTGACAAGTACACAATGTTCATCAATAAAACAAAAGCAGATGTTTCCCCATTGAGGCCTATGACCATTCCAGGCAAAGGATATTCTTGTATTATATTAGACACAGATCTCTTCATGCTGTGATCTTTTGTAAAACCTGGCGCTCACTTTAATCTCCTTCCTCCACATACATATACAGGGTATCTTTCCCCACAGCATATTGCCTGCACTTAGGGGAAGTATAATGTAGATAATGTAAATCTTCCTTTTCTATCATTTCCAAGGAGTTTTAACTTTGTGGTATACTATAATCCCTCACATGGACACCTTAGTTTGTTTGTGAAGGTATTTTTATGTATGGATAGTTTATAAAATTGATGTTTCTACAAGAGGACAAGTACCAAAATGTCCTATTCCATTATGTTGTTCCCACCTAGTATTTCACTTGTTCATTCTTTCCAGTTTTATATCTTTTAAATTTTTACTTGAAGTTTCTGTGTTAGTACCGGCATGTATGTATATGCACCATTTACATGCATAGTGCCAGAGAAGGCCAGAGGACAACATGGGATGCCCTGAAACTAGAGTTGCATGTGGTTATGAGCTGTGCAATGTAGGTTCTGGGAACCAAATCAGAGTCTTCTGCACAATGTGAAAGCACTCTTAACCACAGTACTATCCATCCTGTTCTCTGTTTTCATTTTTAAAATGGAACCAATATTTGAAGTGGTGTAAAAGGCTGTATCTGTCTCTCTTGCTGTTGATGTTACATTAATAAAACATTTTGACCAAAAGCAACCTATAAGAGAAAGGATTATCTGACTTAGGGTTCCAGTAGGTTAGCATTCATGATGATGGGGAAGACATAGTGTCACAAGGAGGACGCTGAGCATTTACATCTCAACAGCACACAAGAAGCAAACAGCTAACGAAAATTTGGATGAGGCTGCAAACATTCAAAACCTTCTTTGAAGGACTTACTTCATCCAGCAAAAGTGTTCCATAATGTTTCCAAACAGCACCACCAATTAAGAACCAAGTAGTCAAATATATTAGCCTATTGTGGGGGCATTATTTTTTAAACTACAGCAAAGAGTTAGTGAGATAACTTTTAAAAATCACCTAGAACCAGTGTCAATATAGAGTAAAATGTCTCACTGATGGCAATTCTGTCCTTTGCAACTAATAAATTAGCATAATTATGATAAAGAATCTTTCCCATCATATTAAAGTCGAATGACAGAGGAGAGCTATTTGCTTTCAAGTTACTTTAAAGTAAGATTATTAATAAGCATATATGCAGCAATATCTTTCTGGGCTTAAGCTTGCTAGTGTAGTCTGTAGAAGAAAACATTGGTTTGGCTGCTTGCCTCAGTCACAATTGTATTATTTCAGTCAGTGTTTGAGTAATGAAAGACAAATAAAACCAGGAAGTGTTGACAAGGAAGTAGATTAATAAGCAACATTCTCAGCGAGGATGTGGAGAGCATGGTTGGTGGGCTATGAGGAACTTGGCAGTTAGGATGTCCACATAAGATTTATTGTTTGGTTATGCTCAGTTTATTCACACAAGCATTCCTTGCAATACTATGCTATAATAAGGTTTTGATAACCTTATGCAAATGGGTGTCTCTCTAAGCAGAGAACTGTTGTTCAGGCAGAAACTTGCTACGTGGTTCCACTGAGGAATCCTTCCCTGTTAGAATGCTTCTTGCAGGCCTAACTCACTTCTTTGTGAAGCTCTTCACCTGTGGTAGGCACTGTTGGACGTCCCAAAGGGTCCTTGAGAGTTAAGACACTGTTAGCACTGGCAGATAGGCATGTGTGAACTCAATGACCATACCAAAAACTCAATAGTCACTAAAGCCAGAGCCAAACAGAGAATGTTCTCAAAGTCTACTTGTGCATGGATATCAGTGTAGAGGCTTGAAATGCTATCTCAGGGCAGTTTTATACTAGAATTGCCTCCAAATTTCCAAATCTTTGTATTATTCTAACAGTGTTAATTTCATGCTATGGAACTTTCAGACTTTAGGGCTCTTTCACTATTATATCAGTGCCACTTTGGGGCTGTTTAATTAATATATCAAAGCCTGTATTGGTTTTGTCTCATCTAGGGATACCTCGTGGCTGTCTTCTGTCTCCTAGCAATTAATTATTCTAAATCAAACAACACAATTTCTGTTGCACAAATTGCTTCATTTACATTTCTAACAAAGTATCAGAAAATTACTTGGGTAAGGTATGCTTTAGTCCATTCTGGGTGGTAAAAAAAAATCTCTTAACCTGGGTAGGCTATAAGCAACCTACATTTCTCATTTTTTTATTAGTTTGGAGTACAAGATTAAGATGTCGTCAGAGTCACCATTTGGTTCATGTCCAATTCCTTTATTGCTGTCCTCTTGTGCTTTCACATGATGGAGGGGGCAAGGAATACTTATGACCTATATGATTTTTTTCATAAGAATACTTATCATTTTCGTGAAAGTTTCTGCGCTCACAGTCTAATCACTTTCTAATGGATCGCCTACAAATCCCCTGTCATTAGAGTTTAGGCATTGACATATGAATTTTGGAAAGATATAAACTTGCAGACCATAGCAAGGGGAAAAGGTTTAGTAATATAATCACTGGTATTATCAGGATCTAGTGGTGATAATTTCAGTTACTGAGGTCCTGTGTTTTGGATTCAGAGATGGAGTCTATAAATGCTTCTTTAATCTTCCTAAAAATCCTTGTTTTGTTCTCGTTTTAAGGATCTGGACATTCATGTTCAAAAAGGTTTTACTTCCTTCTTCTAAATCCTATAACATATAAGCCAGTGAAAGATGAAGAACTTCAACTTATATTCCAAACTCAATCTGTTGTTGAGTTATATATGTATATTTGTTTAAGAAGGACATGTTTGGAATCAGATTCTGGCTTTCATTCTGGCATGAGTTTGTGCTCCTTGCGTCCTTGGGCATTTCAGTCTATTTCTCTGATTTTGAGTTCCCTACTTTATAAAAGAATGAAAAGAATACATCCTTCAAAGGACTGCCTATAAGGTAGATGAATTCATTTGAATAAAATATTTTGAGAAGACTCACCTTAAAAATATCCAAAGAGGCAAGACAAGAGAAAGATTTGTGACATGCTCTGAGAGGGAATATTTTGAGAATTAGAAGGAAATTTTTCTCCAATGAAAAAATGTTTCTGAAAGAAAAGTGACCAACATTGGAAAAAGCTGTGAATAAAGAAGAAAATGAGAAGAAAAATGTTCCCTAATATTTGGTGCTGCCGGGCGGTGGTGGC
>NC_022026.1:26772492-26779788 GCF_000317375.1 Microtus ochrogaster
AGAGAGAGAGAGAGAGAGAGAGAGAGAGAGAGAGAGAAAGGGGAGAGATTCAGTGAGTTTCATTGATGTTGTTTATTTATAGGAGCATAGGTGAGTTGTTTTCCACAGGTCTGTGGGCAACTTATCAGTGGTTACACTGTGGAGAAAATGCCTGTCTCCCGCATCAATCCGTCACAGTGTAAAAAATCCTTAGGCCAAGTGCAGGATCATCTCCTTATTTCATGAAAAAGTGTTGACAGGTCCATTCTTGTCAGATTTTAAACTGCTAATCATGGCTGTTGTGAGTTCAAGGGTGCAGTAACCATGTTATGCTTGGAAAACAGTGGTCCACAAACTCCTACCCCTGCTTCCAGTTCTGACATTCTTTTTGACCATTTCTTGATATTTCCTGAGCTTTGTAGGTAGTAATTTAGATGTCCCATTTATGAAAGTACATTCAACAATTGCTTATTCTTTAGACTTTAAGTGGTATTGTCTCTTTAGTTACATTTTGTGCTGCAAAATGAAGCTTCTTTGATGGCCACTAACAATAGCACTAATCGGTATGCCTGAACATAGTCATTCAGAAGTGATTTGATTAGCACATTATACCTATTTATAAAAAAAAAGCAATGTTTTTCCCACTAGGACCTATGACCTCTCCAGCCTTGGGCTCTTGTCTGAATTTATAGTATCTGACTCATTATCTAGTCAGAACCTTAGCTAAGAAAGGAGAAGAGATGAAGCTGCTCTTTTAAAAGAAGGCAGTGTAGATCTAGGTTCAAGTTAATTTTACAGTGGGAAGGGGACTCAAATGTGTTTGTGGGTAGAGGGCATGGACACAACAGAGAAGACAAATAATATGGATACCAGTCAGCATGTAGATGATGGATGAAGCATATGTCCACAACTGGCAGAAAGAAGAGGCTCATTTCTCCTCTTCTCCTTTTAGAGGGAGGGGCAGAACAGATGAAGAAAGCATGACTATTATAGATTAAGTAAAGGAAGCAGAGGTATTAAATACCCTATACCCTCAGATGTCCTGTGGAAAGTCCTTCTGTATATGTGTTGCTTTTATTGGTTAATGAATAACGAAGCTGCTTTTGGCCAATAGCTTAACAGAATATAGCCAGGCTGGAAAAGATATAAAGAAAGAGTAAGGGGAGTCAGAGAGAATCCGTGGAGCCGCCAGAGGAAAAATACATGAGCTGCTGGCAAGGATCCTTGCTGGTAGGCCACGAGCCTTGTGGTAAAATATAAAATATTAGGAATGGGTTCATTTAAGTTGTAAGAGTTATCTAAAAATATGCTTGCATGGTTGGCCAAACAGTATTGCAATTAATATAGATTTCTGTGTGATTATTTCTAGTCAGTGTGGTCAGGAAATATACTGACAGCCTCCCCCAACAAATTGGTGTCAACATGGGTGAGTATATCCATAAAAACTGTGAGACTACTCTTTTTCAGATGGTCTCTGTTTGCTTGCAGTGAGTAGGAGCACTGTGGTTCCTTTAAGAGAGGTCGTTCTGATTTGTTGATTTCAGAAAAAAAAAGTGCAGTTTCAAAACCGCAGCTTCCTGGTCCATGCTGCCAACATGAACTCTGGCTTTTTCACGAGGCCAAGCACTTGAATGGGGTTTGCGGGTAGGTTACTTGGTGACAGCATGGGCCAACTACTTATCAGAGTTGAGATGGCAAGCATGACTCCTATCTGGCAGTCTCAGAGGCAGTGAATGGACCTCCGCTATGTTGGACAGGGCAGAGCCAAAAAACAAAACAACCTTAGTTTTAGCCATGCCACTTTGCATCTTAAAAAGCAATCCTGGTCATCAAAGGATTACAGATACACAATAAAGACAAATTCAGATAAAAAAAAACCTCTAAATTGGTGACAGTGTGTTTAAAAAATATATGTAAGCTTGGGAGAGAGAAGAAAAGGGTATAGTCATAAAATGAAGCAAATTTTTTTTAAAAAAAACTAGAACAAAGTCTTGAAAAAGACAGAGTATAGACAGTGATAGATTAAAGGGGAAAAGAAAAAATAAGGCATGTAAAGATGGAATAAACACAGAGACTGGATTGTGTATATTATTGTATTTTCTTTAAAATTTTTGACTGTGAAGGAGCTAAGTGCACAGAGACATTTCATTGTATGGGCTGCTAAGTTAAACCAAATATATACTTTAAGGGTATTTTGAATTCAAAATTTGGATAAGGATAAGTTGCTTTGGAAAAGAGGTTTTTTTTCTTTTGTTTCTACAGAAAAAGAGAACTTGTGGATTCCTTCCAGGCTAATGTGGTTTGATGGACCAAGAACACCTGAGAAGTCACTGTGAACACCCCTAAAAATTACTTCACCCAACAAAAAGAAGAAAAAAGTTGGAGAGAATTCTGCCTAAATTCCCTAAAAGATTGTTTATAAATATTTGTTTACATTTAAAGGTTGATATGATATAGAGATCAATAATTTGCATTTTTATGGATCTTGGATTATTGATATAAATTTAGGATCAACTTGTTATATATATATATATATATTTCTGCTCTTGATTAAGGTATTGTGTTTGTGCAGCTCATTTAAAAAATGTAATATATAATTAAGAAATATATGTTGATGGAGAGTCATCTGTAATAGTCAAGTTTGTCATCATGTTAGTTAGCTTTTCCAGATATATAGACACATATTTCAAATAGACTGGTATTCTTCAAATCTTTCAGAGACCTTCAGAATATGGCATTTCAAATATTTTAAAAAATTTAGAACTTTTAATGACAGTGAGACACATCTGCTCCTAGCAGCATTAATCTACTTCAAGAGGATGATGGGCATCGAAGATGTTCCTCATGGAGTTTGTTAATCTTTTGGGCAGTGAACTGCTCGGCTGGACTTGCAGAACCCACAGTAAAATGACTGCTGACCTTGCCTAAAGGTGAGATGGTCCTTCCGGGTTCCTGCTTCATGAAAGAGTCTGCCAGACACTCTTCAGGATAGAGAAGAAAGTGATTGACAAACTGCGACTATAGGTGGAACTGTCTTTGAAATTTCCTGCTTCATGGAAAAGTTTGCTGGATACTATGGGCCTATAGGATGAAGATGGATGCTCCAATGATACAGAAGAACTTTGGGTGACTGTCCAGGCAATGAGACATTTCTGCCAATTCTAGAGTTTTGGAAGTTGCTTACAATGGACTCCATGTTTAAGTAGGTAATATTATATCCTTCTGAGGTCATTGATGGAGTTGAAGAGTAAATAGTTATAATTACAGTTTTCTTTAGTTATGATAAAAGATAAAGTAGAAATATTGTAACTGTAATTCTTGCTTGATACCCATTTTGTTGTATGTAATTTTACTACGTTAAAGTTAAAACTTTATTTTTTATTTAAACAGAAAAGGTGAAATGGTGTGGGAGGTCCTTCTGTATATGTGCTGTTTTTATTGGTTAATGAATAAAGGAACTGCTTTCGGCCAATTGCTTAACAGAATATAGCCAGGCTGTAAAAGATATATAAAGAGAATAGGCAGAGTCAGGGAGAAACCATGGAGCCACCAGAGAAGAAAGTGTCGCACTGCCAGCTGAAACCTTGCAGGTAAGCCATGAGTCTCATGGTGAAATATAAAATAATAGGAATAGGTTAATTCAAAATATAAGAGACTAGCAATATACTTAAATGAGTGGCCAAGCAGTGATTTAATTAGTATAGTTTCTGAGTAATTATTTCTGGTCTGGCAAGCTGGGAAATAAACAAGCAGTCTCTGACAACATGGATGTTCACAACAACAACAACAATAACAACAACAACACAAGGGTCAAAGTCCATTTATCTTTAAAGCTTGCTTTAGAGATGCTATGATTAGAGGATCATATAATCCTGTTCTGCTCAGGCTATGTAAACAGAGACTACTTTTAAAAACCCAAAACTACAAACAAAAAGAAATAAAGAAGCAAAAAATGATCATATAAAACCAATTAGCATGGTAAATCCATTGCTGAATTAGCTTCAACTAGAAAGAAGAAAAGCAGCAGAAGTGTCTGAAGGGAAATGGCTACAAAGACCCATGAAAAGTAATAAGCATCAGACAATAGGAATGAATGCTGATAGATCCTTTTGAGACAGAAAGAAGTTAGTTCTTAAATAAGATAGAGGGATAAACTAAGGAAGTACAGGTCACTGTTTTTTATATTCTTTATAAAAAATGAAGTAGTTAGGCATTTTAGAGTCTTGACTAATATGAATGAACTTGAAATAGTCATTTTGGCAAATGAAAAGAAACATGATTCAGGATGAGAAAGAACACTAATTAACAAAGCTCAGACTCAGTTGAAGTTTGAAAAATCACCCAGAAGACCCTCGTCATTACATGAGACAGCTATGGCCTAAGTTATTTCTGAATATTGCACATGGTGATTAATAGACCTAAGAAACTGATTGTGCAATTAAGGGCGATGCTAGTCATACTAGAATCCAAAGAGTTAGCTCTATAGTTCTCATCATACTGTGATTCATGAACTTTTGCTTTCATTTTCACTTATCAGTTTCTACAAATGGAGTAGACAGCATTTTCTATTATAATAAATCACTTATCCTTGAATTCTATGCTATCCTGGCTTCTTTGAGAACTCACTAAGGCCAGTATTCCTAAGTGCTCTGTAAAATATCTGAAGCCTGGCAGTAGAGAGCCCCATCTCTCTCTCTGTGACCCAAAAGGAACCCTTCTGCAACCATAGATCTGCTTAAAGGAAGCTAGATTTGTCTGTCGTCCAGTTAGGTACGTCAGGCATGTTCTAGCAACATTTCAACTAGGATTATACTCTTTGGTACCATGAAGTAATTTCTGCCCAAGATAAAAGGAGGATTTGGGGGAGCCCCAAGAAGTAAAGTGCCCCAACTCAGTTTTCACTGCCATTAGAATGGAATAGATGCTATATAGAGGAAAGAGTTGAGAGCCTTACTCTAGCCTAGTGCCACACTGTATCTCACGTACTTGGGGCTAGTGCTGGGGAAAAGCTCATTTATCTGTTGGAATCTAAAATGCAGGGGCAATTCTTTATATTAGGGTATTCTTGAAAATTCCTTCTGAAAACATTTGAATGGAGAGCTAGAGGAAGTGATGGATAAAGTCATAATAATGACTGGGAATAGAACCATGGTGATGGCTGGTGGAGAAATTTCTAAGCTGTGAAAGCACAAGTCCAAATACCAGTCTTTAACATGTCAGATTTTAGGAGAAGTAAGCCAAAGACACTGAAATGTTTGACCATAGTAAGGAAGGAGATTCACAGGAGATGAGATCAAATACATAAGACAGGTTGGTGGCAGTCAGATGGAGTAGAGTATTTTATAAGCTATTGAAAATCATAATTAATACATTTGGTTTTTACTATTAATAAGACAATCTATAGCATGGCCTAAAAATATTTAGATTTATTAATATTTTAAAGAGTTACTATGGTTACTAAGCTGATAATTGACTCGAGTAAGGGAATTACAAAAACAAGGAGAAAACATGGCTGGCTACCATAGCAGTTGAAGTGAAAGTGCTAAATTGTGGAATTTAGAACGTATTTTAGAGGCAGTAAGTGCTAGTGAATTATATGTGACATTTACAAAAGTAGACACAGGGATTATTCCATTATTTTTGGTCCCATAGGTTAAATATAGGTCCCATAGTATTATTAATCTAATCAATTATAATGTGTGAAAGAATCCCTACCGATTTCTCAGTGAAGATCAACAAATTATTCTATTATTGGCAAAGTTGCTTAGAGACATTTTCCAAGTAATACAAGAATAACTTGTGCACTCTGAAGTTTTTCCGCAACTTTTCTTTCAAGTGCCTTTCAGACATGATCATGAAGTACTAGGATTCACTTTGACTGAAAAATGTAATTGTTAGGGGCAAAACAACACAATTTACAAGATTACAGATTGCTGTAGTTTCCATCTGAAATGTCTAGCAAGTATCTATTTGTCTATGGCTTGGACAATGTCCCATTATACTTGTAGAAAATGCTAAAGCTTTTAAGAAGTGAGGGCTAGTGGGAGATATTTTGGTAACTAGGGGTATGTCTTTGAAGAAGAAAGTGAGGCCCAGATTATTTGATAAGTCTCTCTTGTGAATTTTGGCCATCATGTAAACAGTTTTGTGCCACTTGGATAAGCTAGGTTGTCACAGAGCAAAAAATAACAAGGACAGCCAACCATGGGCTTAAATCTCCAAAACTATGAGCCCAAACAAGCTTGTTTTCTTCAAAAACTGATTGTTATTGTTATGGAGTGCTGGCTAATGCAAACATGAGTTGTTAATGTTGCTTCTGTTGACTGTCTAGACCTTTGCTATTTAATGTATTGTCTATAACTCAGAAGCAACTGCATCAAATGGGAATGTCGATAGAAAGCCAGTCTCGGCCTCATAGCAGTGCTTCTAAGGCAGAATATATGTGTTGTCAGAAAGCATATGTAACTGCATGTGCACACAATTTCAAGGCCTTCAAGAACAAGAATCTGTTCAAATTCCAAAAGCAAGACTGAGAAAGATAATATGATTTTACACATGAAGTTGGCTTGGGCAAGGGTCCTAATGCCAAGATCAACATTCCTTTTATTAAAATAAGGTTTCAAAACTCAACTAGTTCAGGCACTATCATTTGAAGAAGATGGAGGAAATCAGAGGGCCCCTCTTTTAGAAAATGTTGCCCTTTTTGGAAGAAAAGGCAGATTATTCCTCTATTGGTCCCTCCTCTTTATTAGAGACAAAATTAGCTATGTAGGGTAATAATTTTCACTTTAATTTCAGAGATGATGTCAGATTGCCCCAAAAGTGTATGTATTTATTTTTTTATGTCCACTATACACTTGTATGCAACTAAGTTCTAGTCATTATTCTAATCCAATTCTGATTATTTCCTCCAAATGATTTTCAGCCTCTGATACTTGATTATGAATTCCTGTTTATGGCTCTACCCAGGCCAGGTGAGGTATCTCAATTTGGTCAAGACACATGCCCTCCTCTATACCTTGGCTCAAGATTCCACTTCCTCCTATCTATAATGCATTCTAGGACATCCCCTATAGTGTGGCCTGTGAAATCACAAGACTCTCAGAAAGCATCGTTTTTGGAAGAGCTCTTAGAGATACTATGTATATGATATGAGTGTGTGTGTGTGTGTGTGTATGTGTGTATGTGTGTGTGTGTTTGTACCGTATATGTATGTGTAGTGAGACACAGAGACCCATCAGAAGTAACAGGATGTCTTAAATTCAGAGTGACATGTTAGAATCCAGTTCTAGTTCTTCTTCTTCTTCTTCTTCTTCT
>NC_022026.1:26779888-26801253 GCF_000317375.1 Microtus ochrogaster
TTCTTCTTCTTCTTCTTCTTCTTCTTCTTCTTCTTCTTCTTCTTCTTCTTCTTCTTCTTCTTCTTCTTCTTCTTCTTCTTCTTCTTCTTCTTTGTGGTCTTTTCCCAGCTTCAGGTTTCCTGGTAAAAATCTTAATCTTTTGAGAGTACTAATATAAAACTGCAAAGCCAGAGCTGGGAAGTGCCTTTTCCTTGTGTCTGAGAATCCTAACTGTCCCAACATTTGGTTTTCTCTGGAACTCCAAGCCTGTTAAGCCATGCACAGAACTTTGAAAAACTGAGCTGCATTTAGCTGCCTCCTCCCTTCCTGCCCACAGATTCAGTTAGATCCAACTCCAGGCCCTTCCCCCCCCTCATGCCCCAGCTTCAGTTCCTGGAGCTTTAAAAACTCTTGCCGTACTTGCGGCTTGGCCATTGTTTACCAGCCAGACTCGCAGCGGCCTTTCAGGGGCGGGGTTTATTTGCATAACCACTCCCAGACACATCAAATAGTCCAATAGTTGTCCCGCATGCCTCACAGAGGAGAGGAGGGAGTATAGGCATAACATGAAAGAGAGGATGGATTTGATCTGTTGTTGCCACACGTGAAAGTGAAATGAATCCAGCAGAACACTGGTTGCAACGGATTTCGCCTATTGTGAGAGCGGTATGCAGGTTGGGGGCTGAGGGGCTGCTATTGGGCAGGGTGTCTGTTCTGTACTCTAATGTGTTTGCTCAGGGAGTCTCTATGTATGATCCATCCATTGATCTTTACAGGTTAAGTGTGGGAACACTCTTTCATTTGGTAGCTAACTAGGGACGGAAATAGAGGACCATATCAGATGTCCCTGTAAGGGTGCTACAAAGTCATCCTGACTTGGGGAAAAGTATTCTCTAATCAGTAATTTCATCGTTTGAGCCCCAACAGCACTCTCTGAGATGTCAGAAACTTAGGCTGTTATTCCTACAGCCTTGACTAGTCAGTTCCTGCCTGTGCAGGTTCGAACTGAAGCCAGATGGCCGCTGGGAATATGCCCGGACTTGTCCAACAACCTTGTGCATCTGGGATCCAGAGATGAGGAAGAGAGAGGAGGAGGGAATGGATTGGATATTCAGAGCATCCTGCAGAAAGCTGAACTACTTAGCCCACCCACGTGGTGCTTGGGCAAGTCCGGGCCTGTGTAAAGAGCAATTTGGCAATGTGTATGGGGGCTTTCAATCCAGCCTTGTCACCAGTGACTGAGTTTCATTTGATCACTTGCTGCTGGAAGCCGAGCCCAGGACAGTGATATTTTGATCCGGCCTCACCCCAAACACTGGCCAAGACCCAGACAGCTGCAAGAACTGGCGGGGTGCAGGGAAAAGAGACCTGCCAGAGACTAGGCTGGGAAAACAGGCTGGAGGATCTCATTTTGACAGGTTTTGGCGGCAATGGCCAATATCATGTAGGGCAATGGGAGGTAGTAAATTGCGGAACTATTTAGGTACCTCTCCTGTCCCCTTCACATTTAATAAACATAAAATGCATACTGAATAATGACCCTCTATCACCGAGTTTGAAGCACTTAGCTGTCTACGGTAAGGAGGCTGCATCCCCTAGGACTTAACAGACTCATCCTGAGTGGAGGAACACAAATTAATACTGTACAAGGCGAATTTTAAAAGTTCAGTCAAAATTCTCTCAAGTAGTCAAGTAAGGACCACATCAACTAAAGCCAGAGAAAAACAGAAAAGCTCCTCTCTCTCTCTCTCTCTCTCTCTCTCTCTCTCTCTCTAACATTTTTTTAGTGTTTTTGGGTGGTTTGTTTTGAGTGGGACTTGTTTTGGGTATCTTTAGGACCGGATAGTGTCCCAGGTAGATAAGGCTGGACTAAATGAAACTCTATGTAGCAAGGTGGCTC
The DNA here is from genome assembly GCF_000317375.1 of Microtus ochrogaster. Classification (NCBI taxonomy): domain Eukaryota; kingdom Metazoa; phylum Chordata; class Mammalia; order Rodentia; family Cricetidae; genus Microtus; species Microtus ochrogaster. Next base: position 26,781,768 of record NC_022026.1, read on the forward strand.
TTTAGTTCCTGATCCTCCTGCTGCCAACTCATAAATGCTATAAGCACAGGTGTATGTTCACTATGCCCAGCTGATTGCTTTTCAGTCCTAACACCTTTGGGTGCTAGAGAACAAAACTATTTGTATTCAGATCTCATTCCACCAAATAGCAACTGTGTGCCTTTGATCAAAAGGCATACAAGGATCCTGAGATTCATTTTGCTCCAGGTAAAGGTTGAATTAACAACACCAACATCATTGAGTTATTGTGATGAACTGATTTAATCCATGTAAAATGCTTGCACATGCTTAGCATGGTTCAAAATAAGCACTCAATAAATGTTAACCCTTATTATTGAAGGTAGAGTATGTAGCACAGATAAGGTTTCAACAGGTGGAACAAGGAGAGGAGACATTTGAAGCAGAGAAAACATGAACAACTGCTTGATGGCAAGGAACTCAGGACATGTGAAAGGAACAATAGTCAAGTTGGATGCTTTAGTACAATTGGGAGAGAGTACCAGTTAGATTGGTGGGAAACGACCCGAGACTTTGGATACTCGAGTTTCTGTTTGTTTGGCAGAGCATGGTACCGCCACCATGAGTTTCTGAACTGAAGAAAGGTCAGATCTGCACTTTAGGAAGAATAGTTAGGTAAATGTGAATCAGCTGGGCAAGAATAAGAGCACACACAAAAGCGAACAAACGAAAACTGAGGTGGTGGCTGAGCGAACAGAAGGAAGGCAATGTATTTATTAAGTAACACAAACTTTGAAATCCCTTCAGATATTTGAAATGATGAATTACATGAGATTTGAAAAGGGAAGGATGGAGTTTATCTTTTGGGGTTAACTTACACTTTGAACCAGTACACATTTTCCTCCTACCTTTCTAGAGAGTACACTTTAGGACCTGTTGTTTGGAATCCTAAATGCCGTTCATTGTATATTCAATATTTCCATGATGCGTCAGTACTAACTGGTTTCATGCAGTAAAGAGATGTTTCTTCCATCCGAGATGGAATCATGAGGAAACCCAGTGAGAAAATCCAAACTTCCCTGTGTTTCTGTTTTCCTGAAAAATGAGAAATAGTTCCCACTGGTTGAAAGGATTAAAAATGATAATCTTCTAAAGGATCTATCCCAATGCTTGAAGAATAGTAGGCTTTTGTGAGTCATATGTTTCTTTTCTAACATTTGACTTCACCTTTAAACAGCCATCTCATCTCTGACAGCACTTCCAGAGGAAAAGTCTTCGCTGTTCTCTAAAAGAAGCCATTATCTGGCTGTGGGGAAATCCTTGACAGCTGAAAGTTTTTCTCTCTGCTTTCAGCCGCATTTTCTTATGCCTCTGTCGTGTATTCAGTTGTTTAAGTGGTGCTTTCTGGGGCTACTTACCACACCCCCTTTTTCTCTTCTGAAAGGTAGGAGCTCTGAAGACCAGAGACCAAATTTCCCTCCATCTTCTATCCCCTGGGAAATCAGCTGGGCTTCTTCCATTTCTCATGTGATAGTATTAATTAAAATATTTGTCTGCGGTTTTGAATTATACAAAATGGAGTGACAGCACCTTAAGAGAGATGTCAATAACTGCAAAAGAAATAGAATGGAAGAATGTGACAAATTTCTTTATAATGTATTATTCCTTTCAATTCTTTAATTGCATCTTTTCTTCACTAGAATATGCTTAGAAAAAAATGAAACTTGCTAGGGATCATTTGGTCTGTGTGTCTGAGCCATAACTGCAAGCCAGTTTTCTTCTAATTCACGTCTTTTTCTTATTTTTTTACAGCTGCTTGCATATAAGATGTTGGCTAGATAGATTAATTCTGGCACTAGAGAGGAAGAGAGGAAAATAGCTATTCAACTGCCTTGTGTCAGCTACATTGTCTTTGAAATTTTTCAGGAAGAGGAACCAGGGGCATAGAAACCTAAGACAGGCCACATAGCCTTCCTTTAGTTAGATGTCTTCTTGATCTGTTCCACTTGAATGCCTTATGAAGGGAGTAAGGCATACATCATTATTGAGAGCTGAAGCTTTTGAAGCAGCAGCTATTTTTTCTCTGTTTCCTTTAGAGGATTGGCTCCACCCATATATTCTCCCCTAAGGTGCTTAATGGGAAGAGTACTGGTCAGTTTTATCATCAGTTTATATATCAGATGGACCATTATTATTAGAGACGTATGAGAGATGTTAGGATGGCTGTAGTCTGTCTTAGATTAGCATTAACTATATATTTTTCAGTGTTTCTCTAGACATGCTCTCTTGCAAATGATTGGCCTTCTTCATTCTGGTTTGGTGGTTTTCTCTTTTGTGACAAAGCCTAACAGAATTCCTAGTGTGTAAAACAATTATCAGCTGAGTTTTTAGGGACCAACTATCCATTCTGAAGGATTTACAGTTATTCTATATGTATCCCTAAGAACAACCTAGATGCCCTCAACTGAAGAATGGATAAAGAAAGTGTGGTACATACACAAAATGCAGTATTACTCAGCTGTAAAAACAGTGCCGTCATGAACTTTTCAGGCAAATGGATGGAACTAAGAAAAAAAAATCATTCTGAGTGAGGTAACCTAGATCAAGAAAGAGAAACACAGAGAGACACACTCATAAGTGGATACTACATATAAAACAAAGGATAAAACGTATAACTAGACCACAATCCACAGCTCCAGAGAAGCTAGGTTACAAGCAGGATCCTAAGAGGGACATATGGATCACCCTGGTAAGGGGAAATAGATGAGATCTCCTGGGTAAACGAGGGGAGGGTGAGAGATGGTAAGTGGGAGGTAATAGGGATGAGAACATGAGGGAACAGGATGGTCCAGTTGGGGGAGGGATGGGGTGGAAGTTCAAGGAAAGAGATATCTTCATAGAGGGAGCCATTATGGGGCTGCAGAGAAACCTGATGCTAGGAAAATTCCCAGGAAACCACAAGCAAGACCCCTAGCAATAGTGGAGAAGATGCCTAAACTGGCCTTCCCTTGTAATCAGATTGGTGACTACCTTACCTTCCATCATAGAAACTTCATCCAGATACTGATGGAAGCAGATGTAGAGATCCTCATGCAAGCACCAGACCAAGCAACGGGAGTCCAGTTGAAGAGAGGGAGGAGGGATTATATCATGAAATGGAGAGGGTCAAGATCATGACAGGGAAACCCACAGAGACAGTTAATCTGAACTGGAGCTCAAGGACTCTAGACCTACTGCTGGAGATTCCGCATGGGACTTAACCAGGGCCTCTGCATATGGGGGACAGCTGTGTAACCTGGTCTGTTCATGGTACCCCTGGCAGCAGGGCCAAGTTCTATCCCTGGTGCATGAGCTGGCTTTTTGGAGCCCATTCCCTAAAGTGGAATACCTTGATCAGCCTTGATACAGGAGGGAGGGGCTTGGCCCTGCCTCTACTGAATGGGCCAGGCTTTGTTGACTCCCCATCTTATCCTTTCTGAGGAGTGGATGAGAGTGGGTTAGGGGAGGAGGGGGAGAGGAAAGGAGGGAGGGGAAACTGTGCTTGGTATGTAAAAATGAATAAAATATAAAAAAAATAGCAACCCATCTAAAAAGTAAAGTAGTTTCCATGTGATATTATGATGGAATCAAGCAATAAGGTGTCATTATTTCCAGGAGGTTGTTAGTCACTATTGTGATTAAGCCAAAAAGAGTGGGCAGTACTCTTTCCCTTCCATGAGCCGCCTTTCCCTGACCCAGTATACCCTTTGGTATTTTTCTTGTTGAGAGATTACAAAGCCAATATTATGTTTTGAAGAAAAGAGAAGCTGGATCCTTGGTAACATAGTTAGTCGGCAGTCAGTCCTGAAGGTGGCCTGCCTCTTTGTTTATGGGAAATAGACAAGGCAATGAGCCCTGGGTAGAGACTTACATTATAGTCTTAACAAACTATGTACATTTGAGGAAAATTGTATTTTTCCCTTGTAGCTCCAGTTTTCCTACTGGGATCATAAAGGTTGAGGTTATCTTGATAGATTCCTGTGGCATTTCATGCCTACATAGTCCCAATTAGTTGCATCTTAAATTTTAATCAGTTGTCAAAATGAAGAAAAAAAACCATAATGAAAACATATTGTGTTGTGAGTACTGAGCTGCCTGTTACTAAAGGAGTTCAAAGAAAGAAGGATGACAGTTTTCTCTGATCAATAAAAACAGGAAGATAACATGACCTTTTGTGTGAGATTTTCAAAATCTAAAATGATTTCTGTAAATTATTTCACAAAAGCTTAATTATATGTGAGGTAATAGGTTTATTTTACCACATATTTTTTATAATACTAACCCTTTCAAGGCCCATGCTGTTTTCCTCTTTTTGAGCATTTTTTCACATAAATTTCTTCTTTAAAATTTTTTTAGTTAGCATCCAGTACATTAAGTTTCATTGTGACATTTTTGTAAATGTAGATCAGTCTTTCTTATTTATGTTCACCTTCAATTACCCTTCCCATTTCATGGGCATGGCTTTTAAATGGAGGGTAGAACACCTTTGGCAACAGTATCTCCTTCTCTCTGAATGAGCCTCAACCTCTGGGCTGATTTTCCAAGTCTCATTGTGGAGGTTTTGCCTTGGGTTGTATTACATGTGCCTCCGGCTTTATCCCACAGTTTCTGTAGGATATTTCATTCCCTGGCCTTCTGAGGAAGAAATGTCATATTTGATTACTTTTGGGTAAAAAGGACTGAGGGATTCAGGGTGGTACAGTTGGTCTAGATTGCTTAGTAATCTGAACAAAGCCAAAAGTAGTAAGGGAAACCAGAAATTAGAACAGACTTTCCGAGTCACACAGTTTCCAGCCACGCACATAAAGAAATCATATCATGATCTTGATTTCTTTCTGCGATACTCTGCCAAATTTCCTTGGGAAGCTAATGAATCTCCACTTCAAGCACTCTCTGGTAGGTAATTAATTATTGTTCATAGCGAAATTTCATGCTGTCTTATGGTGGTCGATACACGAATCAGTGACTCACTTAGGCTTGGGTGACAGGGAAGCAAATCAGACTGAAATATTGGCTCAACATTGCCATGACCTGTGGCTTGTCGCCAATGTCCTTTGCTCCTCTGTGCTGGGTGGGACAGAAACAATAGTCCTAGCAGCTCTTCCCATGTGAAGCCCAGTCTGGAGTTTCCAGAGCGCTTTCACATACATTGTCTCATTCTTTCCCTTGAACATATTCCAGAGCAGTTTCTGGACTTGGCTTCTACTGGGCATGACTATTTCAGCAGAAATCAAAAGGGTATGTTCCCTTTAAAATCAACCCAGAATTGATTGACTTTAATTAATTTTATTAATTCCTTTGTTAATCATTTCTCTCTCATATATATGCATATATATGTATGTATGCATAGTTCGGTGGGTTTGACCTTTTCTTCTGCTCAATGTATTGTCTTCGAAGTTGTATTTGTGTTTTTGAGAAGTTTATCTTTTTCTGAGGTAGCTATGTGTGCAGGCGCACATTCTGAAATTACACTCATATGATTACTGCTTGCCGTTGGATGAGTAGAAGTGGCCCCGTTTACTGACTTAATTCTACTTCTACAGTGACACCTGCCTTGAAAACAAACTCTATACTTGGGCCCACCTCGGATGAGATATAACCTCTCGCTTTGTGCACTGGAATAAAGGACAACGTAAACAGGTGAGTCACTCTTTAATTGTTTACAGCTCCTTTTTCTTTTCCCGAAGCTGTTATCATGCACAGAAGAAGTTCTTAAGCCACTAGGAAAATAGAAAAAGGAGCCAATTAAAAACTATAATAAATACCTTTGTCTCTTAATTATTTCTATGCCAGGCATATGATTTAGCAAATTAAAGCATAACAAGATAATTTACTTTTAAAATACGGCTTCTAAGGCTCAAATCCAATTCATCAAGCTTTTGTGACAAGCACAATTACCTACCCACTAAGCTATTTTGCTAACTTGCAATTTACTTTTACACAAATCAATATAAAAATTGCACATCTTAATCCCTTTGTCCATCTTTGTACCATATCTGGCACTAACTCTCACTCCTTAGTTATTAACGTTTTACTATGCATTAGTGTTCCCAGAATCAACTTTTCTCCTGGGTTTCCTTTGTGTGTTGGTGGCTGCTATTTCCTTTCTAGCTTTAAATATGTGTGTCACTTAACATTTTGTTTGTGGCATCTTTCTTTATCCATCTAAGTCTATCCCACTATTTACCTAGTATAATGATTCTTAACCACCAGATGTTTTGATTTAGCCATGGGTGTAGGCATTTCACAAAACATCCCCAGTAACCCTTTTATGAGGATTATTTAAAGAAAAATCAATTTAATGTTCAGAAAAGTTTTTTTTTCTTTTCACTGAAAATATCTCAAAAAGGAAAAAGATCAGTAGGGTTATGCACTCCTTTTTTAGTAGAACCCTGCTTTGGGAAGCACGATACACTGATGGATTCTAAACTGCCTTTGAGTCTTAGCTTTCTTCCTTTTTTAATTTTTTTACTTTATTTTATTATTATCAAAAATTTCCACCTCCTCTCCACCTCCCATTTCTCTCCCCCATCCCCCCACTTTCCCTCTCCCTCCCTCTTCCAGTCCAAAGAGCAGTCAGGGTTCCCTGCCCTGTGTGAAGTCCAAGGTCCTTCCCCCCTCCATCCAGGTCTAGGAAGGTGAACATCCCTTTTTTAATTTTTTAAAGTAAATTTATTCATTTATTTATCTTATACCCTTCCCTCCAAGCCCCTCCCCCACTTCCTTTTCCACTCCCCAAACCTCTCCTCCTTTATCTCAGTCCAGAAAAAGGCAGATCTCCCATGAGTATCAATAGAACATGGCATATCAAGTTGCAGTAAGACTAATCACCTCCCCATGTATTAAGCCTGGGAAAGGCGGAATAAGGTCCCAAAAAGCAAGCAAAAGAGTCAGAGGCAGCCCCTGCTCCCATATACAGAATTTGGCTTTCTTTCTTGCCATGTAAATGAATTTTAGGTAATTTCTCTCTGAGACTCATTTATTCTGTTTTGGTAAAATCTGTCTTAGCTCTCCCCTATGGTTATTGTGAAGATCAATAGAAGTAAGGGACTCTACAAACTATAAGGGTGCTACTATTATTCTGTAGAATCTCCTTTTACCATTTGGTCAAGTAATAAATACTTACATAGTGTCTACTGTGTGGCAGGCACTGTTTTAAGTATATTGAATGGGGTAGTAAATATAACGGGTGCAATAATATCATAGTTACTTCTCTTTAGAGGAAAAACAGTATACATGTTAATAAGAAAAGCATAATGTCTAAGAAATTCATACATACAATGGAGAGCAATGAAACAGGAGGAGAATAGGAGGATTAGGGGAATTCTGATTTTAAAATAGTGGCCAAAGAAACCCTATTAAGGGATGATATATTAATAAAGACCTAAAAATTTGAAAGATCCAGTAAAATGTGTGTATTTAGGAGAAGATTCTTGGTTTGAGAAGGTATGAAGGCCTTTCACTGAAAATATCCCTGCTTAATTTGACGAATAGCAATGAGACCACTGGGGCTGAAGTGGATACAGTAAGGAGAATTGTAGCCCCCTTGAGGAAGTTTTAGGTAGCCAGATTCTATAAGATATCACCAGCCATTAAAAGGATTTCAGTATTTTTGCAAGTAAAAGGAAAAGCTATTGAAAGAGTTGAAAATAATGTCATCTAACATGTTTTAAAGGATCTGTTCTATATTCTTCTCCTTTCTCTCTCAGTCTCCCCCCGAAAAAGAAAAAAAAAAAATGGGTACATTACCTCTGACTATGGAAGGATGGGAATTCTATTTTACTGATTATGCTTTATATTCAAGCAATACAGAAAGTCAAAACTAAAGGAACCCTTATAACCACACCATTCTTTAGCATTGCTGTATCTGAGAATCAACGGGTAAACTATGTAAGTTCCAGAAGCTCAGTTCATACTTGGACTGATTATATCAGAACCTCAAGAGTAGTACCCAGATATCCATATATTTTGAAGCCTCAGAAATATAACTAAGAATGAGGACCGCTGGACTGAAGTATTTAAAACTAATCAACCTTCTCATGATGACTGTTCAGCTTGACTCAGCACTGAGTATCACTGTTACCTTTGGCAGAGCTGCCCCTGGGACCATTTACTCTAAGTAAAATAAGAAAAAAAAAGAAAATCACAAATGGTGAGCAGGAAGAAGGTAAGATGCTTGATAATACAGAGATCTGACAAGAGGAAGCTCAGCTAGAAATGGATCTAGCCCAGACCAGAAAAGAGAACCATGAGAGGCACTGTCTAATCATTTACAACAACATCTGACCTGCAGGCCAAACATCTGGAATTGATAAGTGCACTATCCAGACTAGAAGTTTGATTTCCAAGGAAAGAATGATTCTCAAGGCCAAGCTGAACCACTGCTCTGATTTTTGACAGCCCCAAGCACACGGGTGGTGACTGGGCTTACATGAGAGGAATGGACAGGGAATGGGGCAGCTGCTATCTTCATCACCCTTCTTAAATCTCAGGACTTCTGTACTGCCCAGGCAAAACAAATAGCCTAAAGTCCTGAGTTCTTAATTTAGACTCGTCATCCTCCAAGTTCTAACCATCCTAGATAGAGACCATGCTTCATGCCACAGGCATTTCTGCAAGTTGAGAAGACCAACAGCCACAAATGGTGGCCAGAGGCAGCTGCACACCCAGCCGTGTGACAACCTTACACCCAACAGAAATGTAGCCAGCATCATTTATTCAGGGCACAGTGAGCTAATGTTAGATTATTATTAATGCCAAGCTCATTGCTTTTCTTTTTCCTGTATGCCTGCACTAACTCTCTTCTAGGTTATTTTCTGAGGAATTAGGACAATGGAAAAAGGCTCACAGATTATGCAGATAGTAGAGAGAGGACAAGGAAAGAATCACTGCTCACTTTGTAGTCATTCCAGTCTTACTGGATAAATATTTCTGTGCATATGTTTAATAAGATATTCATTTAATAATATCATATTAAGTACATATACATGTGTAAACACATTGATTATAAAATTGGGGTGAAAAGTTGAATGAAATAAATCATTTGGATCAAGAGGATATTTGAGTATCTAACTTGAAAAAATAAAGGTCACCTTTCTCCAAAAAAACTGAAGCATAATTCATATAACATAAAATTTACCATTTTCAATTATATAACTTCCTGCTTTATAATATATTACAAGGTTCCACTATGTAATTCCTGGTTATTTTCATTACACATTACATAGAAACTGTCTCCTCCTTCTAGAACATGGCAAATGCTAAACCTACTTTTTGCCTCTGTAGATTGTATATTTTGAATATCATATAAATGAAGTCACATTATTGTCCTTCCATGTCTAGCTACCTCACCTAAGTATAATATTTTAAAGACTGATTACACATTATAGCGTACATTATATATTTTATTCCTATGAATAATGCTTTGTTGTACAGACATCAAGCTCTGTATATCAACTTTGTTTATAAGTTGATGGACATTTGACTTTTTTATTGCCTGTTATTATGAACATGCCACCAGGAACATATATGTACCAGGTTGTGTGTGAACATGTGCTTTCACCTCTTATCATATATATTTAGGAGTCTATATTTAAGAAGAATTGTTATATTATAGGACAATACTATGTTTCATATTTTTAAGAACCAATAAATCACTTTCTATAAATGTTGCACTATTTAGACTCTCAACAACAGTGTATGGAATCCTAGTTGTTTACATCTTCCATGACAGTTGATTATTCATATTTAAGAAAACATATAGCCACCTACTGCATATAATGAAATGTTTTCTTATAATTTGAATTTGGATTCTGACTGAGCACACATTCACGTGCTTGTCTGTCACTTGTCCTTTTTCAGAAGTGTCTGCTTAAAGGCTCAGCTTATTTTATGTTGTACTTTTTAAGATTTGAGTTGTAAGAATTCTAATTATATTCTAGGTACAAATATTTTTTAGTTATATGATTTGAAAATTTTAGTTGGTTGGTGGTGGTGCACGCCTTTAATCCCAGTACTTTGGAGGCAGAGGCAGGTGGATCTCTGTGAGTTGGAGGCCAGGCTGGTCAACAGAGTGAGTTTCAGGACAGTCATAGCTACACAGAGAAACCATGTCTCAAAAAACAAACAAACAAAAAACCCAAAAGCAAAAATTCTGTGAGCTTATTTTTTTATTTTATTAAACTTTCTTTTTATTTATTCTTGTGTCTTTCAATTTATGCATGCCAATCCCTTTCGTTTCCCATCACTTCGTATCTGGCCTCTGCCTTTGCAACCTTAGCCTCAAAATATAAAATTTAAGAGAAAGAAGAAAAAAGGAGAAAAGGAAAAATCTTGTTATGGAAGCTGCAATGTGACACAGTGAGTCACACAGTAAACCCTTTTATCTATGTATTTTTATTTGTAAGTGTTCATCACAAAGAGTCATTGGTGTGATTCTACGCTTCTTGTTTCTGCTACACGATTGATGCTGGGCTCTCACTGGGACTCCTCTTAGATATCCTGTTGTTGCCCTGTGTCATGGCAATCCTGCAGCTTTGGGTCTGCAAGACCAACCCCTTCATGTGCTGGGATGCATGCTGGGCTGGGCCCAACTCATAACCCTTATTCTAGGCGTGGGTAGTGCATGGTTGGTCAGTCCCTCCAGTTCTCCCTTGTTTTCACCACCAGGGTGAGCTCTCTAGCATTTCCCTGGCTAGTTCATCCCTTGCAATGATGAGCAAGAGCCAGGGCCATTTCTTCTACGCCCATGCCATAAGGGTCAGCTCTCCCACACTTACACCTTCAGGACCAGTTCTCTAGTGCTGCCCAGACGAGGTGTAGAGAGCACTCTGCCAAGTGCTGCAGCTCGTGAGGGGCAGGGAGAGTTCTACCACTTTTATGCCTCAGGGCCAGATTTCTCACCTGCTACAGGCAGCAGGGTGTGGGGGGCATGTCTCCCAATATGGTAGAGGGTGGGCAGGGCCAGATCCCCCATGCTCACGTTCTTGGGCAGTTCACCCACCTCCCTGTCAATAGGGTCAGCTCTACTGTGTTGCCCAGGTTGGGTGCAGGGTCTGTTTTCCCCCGAGTGCTGCCACCGGCAACTGGGGGAGGGTCATCTCCCTCACCCAGCACAGGTGGCAGGGGCAAGCAGGAGGGCATCTTTCCCTCACCCTCAGTACCTCATGGCAGATGAAGGGCATCTTCCACCCTCAGAGCTAGCTCACCAGTGTCTCTGCAAACAGGGTCAGCTCTACTATGCTGCTCAGGCGAGCATCAGGGCCCACTTTCCTTAGTGTTACAGCAGGTGATGGGGAGGGATAGCTCCCTCATCTACCGTAGGTGGTAAGGGGCAAGGGGTAAAGTTGGGCATCTCTCCGCCACCCACACTACTTCATGACAGAAGAGTAGTGGAGATAGCTCTCCCATGATCAGAACTTCGGGTGAGGGAGCTCACCCACACCTCCATCAACAGGGTTGGCTCTGTTGTGCTGCCCAGGTGAAATGCAGGACCTGCTCTCCTGAGTGCTGCAGTTGATGGGAAGTAGAGGCAGCTCTCCCACCTCTTCTTCACCCATACTGCCACATGGCAGACTAGGGGCGGGGCCAGGTCTTCCAAGCTCACATTCTTGGGGCAGGCTCACCTGTGTCCCCATCACCAGGTCAGCTCCCCTGTGCTCCCCAGATGAAGTGCAGGGCCAACTTTCCCAAATCTTGCTGCTGTTAAAGGGAAGGTCAACTCCCTTGCTTGCTGGAGGATGTACAGGCAAGGGGGAGTGCATCTTTCCCTTGCCCCCACCACCACACAACACACAAGGGAAGCAGTATCAACTATGCCCCTCTCATGTCCTCAAGGCTGACTCTCCCATGTTCCTGTCTATAGGATCAAGTCTACTGTGCTGCCCAGGCAAGGGGCTGCAACCGGTGAGGTATTGGGCCAGATATCCGACCTGCTGAAGGTGTTGAATGGAGGAGGGCATCTTTCTTTCACCCACACCACCGCTTGGCAGAGGAAAGGGGCATAAACTGTTCTCGCATTTTCACTCACGCCCCTGAGAACAAGGTCACCTCTATTTTGCTGCCCAGGTGAGGTATAGATCCTGTCTCCTGGCTGCTTCCACCAGTGAGGGGCAAGACCAGTTCTCCTTAGGATTGCAGCCTGTGAGGTGCTCGGGCAACTCTGTACAGCCCAGTGGTATCAGGAGCCATGGAAATCAACACAGTACGTGGTTGCATCAGGGTCATGAATCCAGACATGGGTCCAATAATCTTAGCTTATTTTAAATTGCGTTTTTAAAATTTTTAAGTTATAAGAACTCTAACTATACTCTAGGCAAAAATACCTTATTCGTTATATGATTTCTAATTTCTTGTCTTTTGTGTGAATTATTGTCCATCTTTATTTTTAAAATATTTTAATCTTGATTAACATGTATTAATTTTTACATATTAGTGAGGTTCAGAGTGTTATTTTAATATATTCACCCAATGAAAACCAATCACATTAATTTGTTTCCTTCTCCTTCTTTCCTGATGTTTCTTTTAAAATTAATCTTAAAAAAATTACAAATATCAATTAATCGTTTATTGAGCGTGTTCAAAACCAAGATGTAGGAGTGTTAACATGTAAGTGGGCCAGTGAAGAGTGAGCTGGTGCCAGGTGGTGTGTTTCCATGCTGGGTACTGCTTCACGACCAGCCTTGAAGTGCCAGATGTTCTCACTGGCTGCTTTGGAGATCTCCCCACAAAGCTATCATGTGGGAGAGAAAAAATACTACCCAACAATTTATGAGAGGGGAAAAAAGGCAGAATTTCTCTTCTTGATTCTCTCCTATCTCCCTTTATCTATTAGTCAAATTTTACCCTGGAGTTTTACCTATCCCACAAGTCTGGGATTCTATGGCTATGAAGAATTTCAGATCCCATCTCCTACGGTAGGGAATTCCATTCGAGTCTAGTGGGAAGGTACAGAAACTCTACCTATGTGAATAGCCGTGCCAGAGAGAATCTAATGTGGTGCCTACACTATATTCATTGTAGCCTAAGACTCTTATTGTTATTTTCTAGAAGATGATGAAATAGAACATGGTGTTAAAGACCTTTCCCTAGGTCATTTTTTCAGTAAGCACTGGTTTTATTTTTTTAACATAAACCTGGTGCTGAAGACTGTGGAAGACCCAGGTAGAGATCCTGGACTTTATGGACCAAGTAAACAAGGGTCATTAAAGGGGTTTGAGGTGAAGAGTGGCAGAAGATAAGTTTTTTTAAGCCTTTATCTCTGTTTCATTTTTTCATCTGACTAAAAGTGTATAGTACGTGGCGTGGAGAGACAAGAGCATCAGAGACTATTTTTGAAGGTTTTGAGGTATCCCTGGTGAGGTCAGCAGCTTTATTTGGGCTTTAATCCCACAGCCTAATACTCCTTCCTCTATTTAAACCTTTTCATATCAAAGGGGTGAGCTAGTCTGAGGCAGTGAGGTCAGGGGTTAGAGAGCCAAAGAAAGGAGAATATTACCTAAAGCTCCTGGTTAGGTCTAAGAAGACCTTGGGTCTTTCTTCATTTGGCCTGAGGTTCTAGGCAAACTAAAATCCATTGATGACTTCTCTGTCACTACCTAGATGGTTAGATGTCATGAACTGTAAGCTGCAGTCATTATATCCATAAGGTCAGTATCTAGTGTATATTCACATAACATCCAAGCACATGAGGGCATGTACAGTGTTTTATACATGTAGGGCTTCTCACCTGTATCTGTATTTCAGGACAGATATGGTGAAAACATTTAGTATAATATACCTTTCCACAGCTGCCATACTGGCATAAAGAAAGACTTGAAACCCAGAGTTTCCTCTTGAGTGCCTTTTGGCGTTCTCTTTACTCTGTGGAGCTCCTGTGGGCTACTCAAACAAGAGAGGGCCTGCCTGGCAATCTGACTGGTTCGCAGGTGCATTCTGAAATTCAAAAGTAAACAGACTACTGATACCCAGCCACAGTAATTCAAAATTCATCGAGATTTCTGATAAATAGCGTCTCATGAGTAGTAGAGGATGTAGCCGGGCCCAGTAGATGGCAGGCCTGATACTAGTACCATTTCATGTGTTGAAGGGGCTGTTTTAGAAGGGAACAAGCATCCTGCAGTATATGGGCTTTGGTGATGGATATGATTGAGATGCCACTGGAAGCCAAAGCTGGAAGGCTCAGGCTCACTACAGGATATCATACTTTCCCTGAAGGTCATGGCCATTCCTGGAAGCCCAGGCCTTCCTCATGGCATTGTGTGGGACCCATTTGTAAATCACGCTCCCTGGCTAAAAGGGAGCTGCTCCCTGAAGGGGTAAGAGTCTGCTGGGAGCAGTAGCCCATGCTATCCTTAGTGACATACTGAACTATGATTACTTTTTACTCAGACTTTGCCTAAGTGACTCAACAGACAAAAAAAAATGTGTGTGTGTGTGGGGGGGACTTCAATTTATTGAGACTCTGAAAACAATGATGAATGCTTGATGACCCATGGTTGTAAGGGATGTGCATTTTTTTTTCCAGAAAAGAAGCATATTCAGAACTAACAGCAACTTCTCCTTCTCTAGAGGTGTCTGGTGGACAGACCATCAGGATCTGAGTTCTTGAGCTGCCTACACACGTTGTCCAGAGTTCAGCTCCACTTTGGGACTCCAGGGTTCAGAGTCACTTCAGGTCAGAGGGGAGGCTATTTCCTAGTTTCCTAATCACATCTTGAGACAAAAGCATTTTGGATTTTTAAGTACTAAAATATATAAAAACTTGTCTTCTTACCCTGCCCTTTGGTTGCTTCTGGTATTTTGCTAAAGCTTAAAAACATTATTATCTGAGCTCCCAAGAATTTAAGCCCATATGATTTGATCAAAACAACTTTAAATTATACATTTTAATATTTCTTTTGAAAAAAATCATATAAACATAAAACAGAAAGGTGATTTCTATATTTAAATTTAGATGACATATAAATGGCAGTGAAAATATATAATGACAGAAACTATAATGACAGTCACCTGCAGGAAGGTGTCATGTTTCCTGGAAAAGGGATACAAGGAGGCAATGTGACCTGAGGAGGCAATGTAAAGGTTCTATATGTTTACATGGATAGTATTTCCTGTCACAAAGCTCAGAATTTGTCCTCTGCATTTGAGATTTCTTCAACGTTCATCTATTTTCTTGGACTGTATTTTTCTTCCTGTTTTGTTGGGCAAGGTGGAGGCAGAAAGAATTTTTCAGTGTGACTTATTTTGGTACAGTTGAGTGGATCTTGAACTTTGGCAGAAGCATAAAGAACCCCACCCAGCCTGTGTCATGCTCCAGGAGAGAAGACAAGAGATGCCTGATACTTCCTTTCATTTCCCCCCTTTCCACTAATGGAATACAGTCCCATGTCAAAGATCAGCCAGAGCACTAGGATGTGACAATAAAAGTGATTGTTCTGTGGGAAATGACCTGCTACTCAGTAAAGTCCCTAATATCATCCCCCTCCCAGTTAATTTGTATATATTTTCTTTGCACTTCCATTTCAGAAGTAATTATCTCAGAAAACTTTCTAAGCCTTGTCCACTGTGTTCTTATATGGGAATATCCTGATGGAAAATCTTCAATGAACACTAATACAGTGTTCAGTTTAGCCAAGGTGACTTAGATACTGCACACAGTGAAGGGCACATGTGCTTAAGCATCATGTTGTTGGTGGGAGCAGTTACCAAGGAGGGATGTCTTCTGCAGACACCCGCTTCTTTGCTGTGACTTCCATGTTCCTGATGACATGGGCCATTGGAGTACTTTATGTGCTTCACCCTTTCCTTTCCTGCAAATGCCTGGAGTAATAAATGCAATTTCCCTTGAATTCTTTACACTTCTAAAAAAAATCTCTTGTAAACTAGGGGCAAATGTGAAGAGAAGTGTCTAATAACCATGTAGTAGCACTTGCACACAGCTCCATACTAGGTCTTTTTTTTTTTTTGGCTTTTCAAGACAGGGTTTCTCTGTAGCTTTTGAGCCTGTCCTGGAACTAGCTCTTGTAGATCAAGCTGGCCTCGAACTCATAGAGATCCACCTGCCTTGGCCTCCTGAGTGCTGGGATTAAAGGTGTGCGCCACCACAAAGTGACCATAGTAGGTCCTTTAGCATAAGAACATCTAGTTCTTTATAAATTACCATGGAGGGTGTGTATTATTAAAATAAAATTAAGGGAAAAATAAGAAAACCATTTTAAAGGCTGGTAAATGGCAGAGTTCTGATTCACATCCAAGTCTGCTTGGAATGGGTTTATAATAAATTGTCTGGAAAAGCACTATTGGAGAGAGAAATGATCTAAGTTTCTGAGACTTACATAATTAATCATAGATCAGGAAAGTAAGTGTGCTCACAAACTAACAAACAGCAAGCTCTGTTGGCTTACTATTTCTGTACTAACTTGGTGTTGGGCATTAAGATTCCTTACTAAAAAATTCATAGGTCTGACTGTGCATTGCTGACTTGTTCAAAACTACATCTTCTGTAACACTTAGTAGGAGGACAGAGTCAGTAATAGGATATTTAAGAATAGTTGTATTCACAATGTCTGATTATTCTTTCTTATTCTTACCACAAATTAACATCTGCTGTAGGACACTGCTATTCACAGGAAATAGTTTCATATAAGGCCTCACATTATTGACGGTGATGACCTTTATTAGTTATTAGGCAGTTTTGTCAATATAACCAGGATACTTCAGAACAGTCTAGCATACAGATGGCTTTGTTTTTTCAAAGAAAATAGTTTTCAAACTCCAATTGACAGACAATTTAATTTATGTTTTGGATAATTGTTTTAATTAAAAAAAAACAAGAGGGACAAAAAAATTCTGTGTTTATTTGTTATGTCTGGGTATGTGTGGAAAACCTACCTAGACAGGAATCTCAAACTAGGGCTAAAGGGAGATACTATGGTTCAGGCAATTTAATGTTTATTGGGTGAATTGGGCTTTGGAAACCAAACTGAAAATAGGCCAGTAGCTTCCGTGAAAATTTCAGGCGCTTTTGTTAAAAATTTATCTCCAAAGGAATTTTGCTTTGTGGATCCTGTCAATGTATGTCTGTCTGTCTGTCTGTCTTTCTTTCTTTCTTTCTTTCTTTCTTTCTTTCTTTCTTTCTTTCCTTCCTTCCTTCCTTCCTTCCTTCTTTCTTTCCTTCCTTCTTTCTTTCTTTGAAAAGAAAACCATGCAGGAAAAGTTTTCTCTAGATAATCCATGCTGGATTTGTTACCATAATCCTGAATTCCATTGTTGTTGAGTGTTAAGAGACTACTAATAGTTTTTGTTTTCAATGAGAAGTATAGAGAATGAAGATGGGAAGCTTGCCTTCTGAGGCTGACAGTTGGAAACAATAGAGGAGAAAGTGTGTTCATTTTGTGTCAAAAGTGAACTTCATAGGACACCTTCCATTGAGTGAAGAAATTAGAAAGAAGAGTTATGGAAAAAGTTATACTTCAACAAAAATGCCAGCTAACACATATATTTCTATTGGTGACCTTTGTGGAGATGATTGGTGGTCATACTGTCCTCTCTTATAATTAGAAGCATATATTAAGGTCTATCAGTATGTTGAGAACCCACCTGAAATACAGTCTTACAAGAGATTGGGAGTAACAAAAAAAGTCCCATCATGAGTTTTATTTTAGAGAGACAGGCACCATGTTATAGAAATTGTGTTTGTGCAAAGCTACCTATCTCCATATTAACACTGTTTTACTTGTATAGTTTTTCATGATTACTTAAGGAATTTAACACATTTAATCCTTTCAAAAAGCTGTCTGGTGTAAAAGACAGAAGCATGATGTTCATTTTCTTCAGTTTAAGTAATTGAGGTCATTAGTAATCCATCCAAGACCGCAAGTTGAAATGGAATGGGCCAGTCAGGGTAATCAGACACTTTGGCAAAGAAGAATCATGTTTCGATTTTTTTCATTCACAAATAAAGATATTTTTCACATTGCTTAAGTTAAAAAATATCAAAAGTATTCGCAAATATAACAAAATAAGTGTGAAAGTGATTTTTAAGTTCTTAAGTGATTTTTGCACATTTGTTTGTAGCCACGAGAAAGAATCCAACTAACCAAGCAGTGGTGGCACACACCTTTAATCTCAACAGTTAGGAGGCAGAGGCAGGCAAATCTCTGTGAGTTCAAGGCCAGCCTGTTCTATAGAGCAAGTTCCAGGGCAGGCTCCAAAGCTACACAGAGAAACCCTGTCTCAAAAAGAAAAAGAAAGAAAAAAGAATCCAACAGTTTTACTTATTTATTTTCTTGCTTGCTTGTTTCTTTGTTTAGTGAGCTCCTGGTAGAGCTGAAAATTTCTTTGTCCCTGTGCCTTTGTGGTTTTTTTTACTTGTAAAGTGGAATTTATAATAATTTGTGTCATTATTTTCTGAGAATCAAATATATTGTCACATAGGAAGCATTTAGAAGAGTTCTAGGCACACCATCTGTACTCTAAAAGTTTTACCTATATTAGTTTCCCTTCTTTGGCCATTCTCACTAAAAGCCACAGTTAAGAAGACACAGAAACAAGGTGTCAGGAAAACCACTGCTTGAAAATCTTCTGGTTTTCTCAGTAGCAATTGTTTTCTGTACCCATAGTTTCTTCATCATGGATTGTCAAGAAAATGAGTACCGGGACCAATGGGGGCACTGTGTCACCTGCCAGCAGTGTGGCCCTGGACAGGAGCTCTCCAAGGTAAACCCTTCTGATCAGTGCTTTTTTTTTTCTTTTTTGTACATCTAAGAAACCAGGAAGTGTGTGTGTCTGTCTGTCTGTCTTGTGAAAAAAATAAAGAAACAAATGTTTAAGAAAAAAATTAAGAAAGGACAATTTAGAAGTTCCATCAGTTCTCGGCTTTTATTAGTTCAGTTGAGCAGATACAATGAAGTACAAATCGTATGTAATAGTAGTCAGTGTTCAATCACGAAGTGAGGCTAGCAGACTCAGAGGCCAGGGAGAGCTTAATGCAATACTATGATACCTCATAAAGAGATATGTACATATCAAGGTTCAGAATTTTTGTATTCGAGAAATCTGTTAAACAAAGCAAAGTACATTTAATTAAGTTGAGAAACAAAATACCAGGTTTGGGGATGTGGAAGAATCAAGAAAGCTGATGTGGCCTCTGTTCTGAAGGGTCTGCTTTACTAAGAAAACTGTCTGAGAAAGGATTCGGCAATAGGAAACAAGTTGAAGCATAGAATGGTCCAATTAAAGGTAAATTTTTGAATAAAAAGAAAAGCAATGAAAACTGAGATCAAGGCAGGGACTCCTTAGTTTTTACTTACTTCACATCCCTTGTTGTTTCTTCAATTGGGGATGATATTAGAGTTTACTATAAAGGCTAGAAGAAGAAAGTCAGTAAAGTTTCTGTATGCTCGTGCTTGTTTTTGCACATTTATTTATTCATCAATTACTTACCTCACATTTGCAAAGTGGCCAGTATGATTGTAGGTATCTCTCTCTC
>NC_022026.1:26801353-26804922 GCF_000317375.1 Microtus ochrogaster
ACACACACACACACACACACACACACACACACACACATTGAGGGCCCAGGAATAGAATTATGTTGATGTGATGCAGTGATGTGATTCAGAGTGGGAGCTGGGAAGAGCTCCCTGAGTAACTGCTTTCTGGGAATGACGTAGAGCTAATGCAGTCCCAAGTGAAGTACAAATTAGTATTGTTTCATGGATAAGAAGATTAACACGGCTGATTCATAAATAAAGAAAGGGGAAGGAAAATATAGGTCAGACAACTTGGGGACTTTGATGAGAAACATCTTTTTTCTAAGGGCACTAAGAATCTTCTGAGATTTTTAAGTAAATAGCATGTTCTATCGACTAAAAGAAATAAAAAAATATTTATCCTAATTCCTTCTTCCATTTATAAGTTCAAAAAATAAAAAAGACTAAAGCCCAAGGCTATCAAAAGATAGTATTAACTCTAGTTTTAACATGTATTCTACAGAGGGATGCCCAAAGGGTTTTGGAGGAATTCCAAGGCCATGACAAGGCTACCACAGGATAGGTCATATTGGTTATTAGGATGAATCTAATGCAACAAATTTCTTGTCTTGACAAAAATATCTCTTTTAAGTACCACATCAGACTTCATGATAAATGGTTTATAAATGTTCCTCTTGTACATGGTTATTACCTTTAAAGTCATCTGCATTGGCAAACCTGCACTTCTTTGAGGGAAAAAAGAGGTCTGTTATTCTGTCAAGCTGCTGTCATGAAACCCAGAAAAGGAAGACCATGATGAAAGTTCCGTTTGACTTAGTGCCTCTCTGACTGCCATTTATTTCCACACCACTTGAAAGTTCAGAAAAAAGCCACATATATGGCAATACTGCTTCTGGAAAACTTTTAACTATAAAGAATTTCTATTCATCTGGTCATCTGGACTTTGTAAAGAACTCTCTCAAGAACATTATTTTGTTTAGTTTTGTAACTGTCCTGCCAGGAAACTGTTGTGAGCCTCATTTTACAGACTAGACAACCACAGAGAGTGTGTGCAACTTGTTCAGTGACCATGAATGCTGAAGAAATACATTTGGAGTCAGGTACTACTGGGTCCCGCCTTTCTTTCAAATTAAGTAGGATGCATTAAATTGAAAGTAACATTTTCCAAAAGAAGACATACAAATAATCTACAGGGCCATGAAACCATGCTCTACATCACTAACCAGGGAAAGACTTTTCAAACAACACGATTTTGAAAAGAAATAATACTGAAGATTTTGCTTTTAATGCTGGTAAGGATGTAAAAAAAGAACTCTTCCACACTGTCGTAAGAATAAAGTCGTATTGTAAAATAGCTTGGATGTTTCTCAAAAAAAATTAAAAATAGACATTTTTAGGGAAGTTGGCAGATTAGAGACCTCATGATGCAAGCCACTGAAAGAAAACAGGAGAGAACAGGGTCATCTTTATCCTTGCAAGAGACAGTAGCTCTAAATGGGCTTATTAAGCCAAGTGAGATCTCTGTGGGGAAGCAGACAAGAGTGGCTGTAAACTAGTGCCTAGCTGCACAAATTGGCTCTGGTGAGGTAATTGGAAACCACAGGGAAGCACTTTGCAGTACACACACTCAGCAGAGCTGCAGTAGCAGTTAGCTGAGAACCAAGGACTGGCTAGCAATTGGAGATGAGGCCTTGGAACTAAAGCTTTCCTTCTCACAGCAGGGTTCCAGTTGAGGTTAAGCGGGGAATTGCAGGACCAAAGCTCATACTGCCTTCCCCTTTCTGAGTACCAGTACGTCCAACACTGTGACAGAGCCTGAAGAAAGATCTGCCACAAAAACTGAGAGCTGGGTGGGTCCAGGGCCTGAAATGTGGTAGGGCAATTGACACACTCTGTTAAACCAAGTCTGTAGCTTTAGTAAGTGGGAACCCATGGCAACAGATCCCAACCTGTCTTCTCCAGAACAATGCTGCCGAACCACAGAGAGTACCAAGGAGGGAACTGAGAACTGCATGGCTCACCTCACTGCGGCTGTGCCAAAAGCTCAATCCAAAGTGATACTAGCTAACCTCTATGAGACAATGCATACACAAAATCAGGCTTTACAGATGTCTACTTGAATACCAAACCGATTGCAATGCTCCCATTAGTGCAGGAAGGGAAGAAAAATTTCAAAATACATTCCAGGATAAAAAAAATATTGACTGACATGATGTTTTTAATCCAAAGTGCTCTTATTATACATTCTTGCTACTATTGAAAGTTTTGTGAATTTTAATTTTTCTTTTTCTCTTTTAATCTTAACTCTTGAATAAATGCTTCATAATGGTTGGGCTTTAGGTCATATACTGCTCAGTTTGTATGATTGTTGTGTTTGCTTTTAAACCATTGTACTATTATGTACTTTGTGATAATCTTCCTACATACAAACAATGTATTTTCTCACTCATTCCTACTTCTTCTGATATTTTGTCTTTCCTGCCCTCACTTCTTTTTCTTATTAACTCTAGATCTCAAAAAAAAAATTTTAAAATGTTTAAACTATAGAAACTAACAACATCCCAATGCTCTGCTCCCAAATATTTTTTCCTCATCTTAATTTCCTTCCAATTAATTTAACAGGAATCCCTATCCTTATCTAGACCACCTCCCTCCTACTTAGAATCTTGGTAATACTCGACTATTCACCACACTACCCATATGTATTATTCCTCCGATAGTTACTGGAGTTAAAAGGATCATGGTTACTAACTGGCTAAAAGGACACTTTCATAGAATTTTATCCAGCAATGTGGCTGATTCTACAGATAATATTCAAGTATTACTGTAAATCCTCATCTCCAGCCTCCATCTTTGGAGGCCCTGCCCCTGTGCCCCTTGAACCTTACCCCTCTCCAAGGAGGGTCAAAGTAGCCCACCAAACCTTGACACCTCCCCTAAAAAAGTCAAGACCACTCCCCAAGGCTATTTAAACTGCTCCCCAGAAAATCAACACGTGGTTTTCCCTCTTTCCCATGTAGTCGCATTGGCACCTTTCTGGATTCCTTTGGGACCACCCGAGAGTGCAGGAGTCCAATTAAGCCTGGATTTCTTTCAATTTGGTTTGTTTTGATTTGGCTTGATTGGGATCTTGTGTCTGCAGAGAGCTTGTGTTAGAAAATATTCCTAACAATTACCAGGCACAATGAGTACATGACAGGGGTATTAATTCTAAACTGTGCATATAAATTATATCAATTGAATACTGATAATATTTTGACTGCAATAGAACAACTGATAAACCCAATTGATGAATAACTCAGATGCATAGATCTCAATGGAATGGAACAAGGAAGAGAACAAATCAAGGAAATATGACCTTCTCCCCTTGGAAAATATCATAGTACTAGTCCACAATGAGACTGAGTTAGATAAAATCCCAGAAAAAAAATATATTAAAGGTGCTAGAAGGAGGAAATGGAAGAGAGGAAATAATGCAATTATGCTTCAATTTTATTAAATATAAGAGAGTCAAAAACAGTATATTCAATAAAACCATTATAAAAAGCTTTCAAAATTTAAACTAAGAGGATGGCTATCCAGGCTCAGGAGGCATATCAATCACAAAA
>NC_022026.1:26806206-26811314 GCF_000317375.1 Microtus ochrogaster
TCAGACCCAGTCCAGCTGGCCTTGGTGAGTTCCCGACAGAACATCCCCATTGTCTCAGTGTGTGGGTGCACCCTTCGCGGTCCTGAGTTCCTTGCTCGTGCTCTCTCTCCTTCTGCTCCTGATTTGGACCTTGGGATCTTTATAGTTTGGTTGCAAGCTAGTCTGTTTGGATTTGTGAGCTCCAGACTCATTGAGAGGCTTTGTCTCAAAAAATTAGTTGAAGAAGATATGTGATTTGCATGTGATCTTGCATGCATGTATACACACAATCAGAGATTACAAATAAATAATTTATTAATATAACTTATGGCTTTGGAAGAACAAGTAAAGCCAAACCCTAAATCAATATAACGAAAGAACCATTTTCCAGGAAGAAATGAAAAGAATGGAAAGAACAATCACAATAATAAAACAAAGCAGATAATTAATTAAACAAAGACTTGGTTCTTTGAAAAATAAAATCAAATTGACCCTTAACAAAACTTGTTAAGAGAAAAAGAAGGAAAACCTGTTATTCTTTTTTTAAAGATAAGGTTGGGGGAGGCTGGTCCCACAGGGTCTGTGGAGTCACTGGAGTCTTTAGAGGGGCCAAGGCAAGCAGAAAACCATGGCCAGGGAGATAGGCAGATAAGCCATGCAGAGAGAGTTTGGGTACAGAGTTTATTTAGTGGGTTATGGAGGGGAAAGGGAAGGAAGCAGAGAGAGATATGGAGGTATGGAGAAGGGAGAGGGGGAAGAGTGAGAGAGGCGGCAGTCACCGCTTCAGAAGAGGGACAAAAGGAGAGAGAAGGCAGGCTGGAGGAGGCAGGAGATCTGCCTGCCTTGGGGGAAGGGGAGGAATGGTTGGGATTGAGTAGTGCTTGTATGTTAAAAGGTCTGGACACCCAGGTGACAGGCTAGCAGATCATAACAAAACTGAAATTGCCAAAATTGCAAGTGAAATGTCAGATTTTATAAAAGATATCAATGGCATTCAGGAAAAATCTTTTAAGACATTTTATAAAAATGTCTCCCAACAACTTAAGACATCTAAAAGAAATGAATGAATCACTAGACATGTGACTTATCAAAATTAAACCAAGATGAGGTAAACAACTTAATAAAATCAAAACTGAAGAATGTGATTGGAAGTACAACAATATTAATCTCACAACGAAAAAGGTTTAGGAAGAGGAAGATTTACTGGTCAATTCTGACAATCCTTCAAGAAAGAATCAATGCCAGTATTTCTTAATTAACTTCATAAAAGAGAAAGATAAAAAAAATCTACCAAGTTACTTCTATGAATTTAGTATTACCTGATACTTAAACCAAGCAAACAAAACAAAATAAAATGCTAAAAGATAATTATAGACTAGTTTCCATGATGAACAGATAAAGCATTTTTTAATAGCATACATGTCTTAGTTGCTTTTCTATTGCTATAATAAAATGCCACAACCAACAAAACTTATGAAAAACTATCTAATTAGGCTTGCTGTTTCAGAGGCTTAGAGTCCATGATGGTAAGTCAAAGGCATGGTACCAGAAACAGCTGAGAGCTCACATCTTAAACTCCTGAGTGGGAAGAAGAGAAAACACTGGGGATAATAAGAGGAAGGGTGAACCTCCAAGTATTCATGACCACATCGTTTTTATTCTAGAGATTTGGAAATGGTCAAGCATGTTTAAATCAATAAACATAATTTATGTAATAAATAGACTTAAAGATAGAAATTGCATAATTATTTAAATTGATTTATAAATGCTTTTGACAAATATAACATCCCTTCATGATAAAAGGAACGAAGAGGTTAGGAATCAAAAGAAAATATCTCCTTTTAAAGGCTACATACAACAAAGCTACAAACAACAACAAACTAAATAAAAAAAAAATTCCAGGCATTTCCACTAAGATTAGGAGCAAAGTAAGACTGAAGTGTCGCTCCACTCATACTCAATGCAGGAAGAAGAAGACTTGAGAAGATAGTGTGCTGGTCAGTTTTATGTGAACTTGACATGAGTTCGAGTCATTTAAGAAGAGGGAACCACAAATGAGAAAATGTTCCCACAGAATTAGCTTTTGGGCAAGCTAGCAGTTCATTTCCTTGACTGATGATTGATGTGGGAAGCTTGAGTTCACTCTGGGAGATGGCACCCCTGGGTTGATACTACCAGGCACTATTAAAAAGCAGGTTAGGCAAGCCCCAAGGAGAGAACCAGCAGGCAGCAGGCTTCAGTTTCTGCTTCCTGGTTCCTGCCCTGACTTTCTTGAATGACGAACTGTGACGTGGGACTCTAAGCTTGAAAGAAAGTCTTTCTTCCCCAAGTTGCTTTTGGTCATAGTGTTTTATCACAGTAATAAAAATCTAACTATTTTTAGAAAGTTAGACAGATAGAAAGACCATCAGTTCTCATGAATTAGAAAATAATATTCTGCAAACGACTCCACTGCCAAAACCAAAACTACATAGTCAATATAATCCCTTTTGAATCTCAATGTCATTCTTCATAGAAATAGAAATAAATAAATAAATCTATGTGGTAACACTAAAGACCCTGGATAGCGCCATCAATTCTGGAAAAAAAAAAAGAGCAAAGAAAGACATATACCCACCCATTATTTAAGCTGTACTCCAGAACCATAGCAATAAAAATAGCACTATATTGGCAAAAAGAGTTCACTTCTATGGATCAGTGTAACAGAACATAGGACCACAAAGGGCATGAAGCAGAAACAAAGCCAAAAGAGCTTTCCATCTACTAGGAAATAAATATTTCCCCATGTTTCCAAGTAGACTTTTCTTTATATATTATGATATATAACTGGTCAATGCCTATCTATATACCAGGTAGGTTGACTGGGAAATTAGCATTTGGCAAAAAAGAGTGATATTATGATTGACTAAAGAAATTGAGAAATCAGTTTTAGCATGATCATCATAGTATCTAGAATGAAATCAGCTATTGATTACTAAAGAAGGCCCATGGTGTTTTGATAAGTAGCTAATGACAACATTTCTGTTCAGTTACCTTTATTTAATTTTATGTTTCACTCATGAATTATAAATAAATATCACTGAAAACAAACTATTGCAGAAAATTAACAGTACTTCCTCAGGATATTTTTCTAGAAGTATAATTTGTAAACTAATACAATTTTAATATTCTTGAAATATATGAACAGATACCACTTTTGAACATTTTTTACTAATTTTCATTACAATTGCATGAATTTTCAATAATGCATAAAGCTTACATGTCCCAGAAGTCAAACCCAAAAATGAATAATACATATTTCTATCATCTGTTAATTTTATGCTTTCTTCTGTAATGTTAAATTACTAATTTATGTAACTTTATGAGAATTTTTGTTACTTTTTAAATATTTGATAGAGAAATATACTAACCTGTAAACTGTTTCTTAGTCCAATATTTACTGTTTGAATTCTAGTCATGTAAGGTACTTAAGTAGACCAACATTGACAAAAAAAAATTTTTAGTCATTTATAAATTAAACAAATACATTAAAATCAAAAAATATTTCAATTTATTTGTATTTCATTATTTTATATGTGCTTTTTCATATATTTTGTCTTTATCATGTTAATTTGTTAATATAGTAATAGATTCTTAAAGTTAAAATGATGTATATTTGCAGATAAACCAAACCATTCTTGATTATGATAGTTAGCTAATTGTTCTCATATGTTACAAACAACTTTTGAAAAGAAATAACTCTACCTACTCCATGATGAGGATCAAAATTTTGTGTCAGGATCATCAAAGCATGTTAAAATTAAGATAAATGTATCATGGTTATAAAACTGATTAGCAGCAAAAGCATTTAGGAATCTGAATCATTTATAAATAAAATTCCCTTTGCCTCCTACCTATGAAAGATGATTCTCAACAAGAGTTTTAAATGATAATTTGCATCTTTTTAATTCTTAGGAAATGATTCATCAGTGGAAGAAATGGCTACTGGGGGTAATTTGATAGCATCTGATTTTATCTACAATGCTCATTTCTGCCTTTTAATTGCTTTGCTTAGATGATTTAAATTTAAGATTATCACTGATTGGCATTTTAGAGCTTAAGGCTACCATTTTAGTTTTGTGCTCTCCATTCCTATTCCGTTCGCTGTCTTTTCTTGCCTTCCTGCTGGTTACATAAAAGTATCTTTTAGGATTCCATCTTGATTTATTTGTGCCATTTTTATTGTATTTCTTTGTATTATTTACTTAGCCTTTCGAAGTACTAAAATACACACATGTAATTTTCAGGGTCTGCTGGTTTCAACTACTTTTCAATTATGAATGTGGAAACATCACTTCCACTTAAGTGTCCACCATGACCATAGAAACTTTTATAAAAGACAGTGTTTTGTTGAGGCTTGCTTATGTTTCAGAAATTTAGTTCAGCATTAGCATGGCAGGAAGCACAGCAGAATGCAGCTGATATGGCACTGGGAAAGGAACTTTAGAGTTCTCTGCAGGCAGCAGGAAGAGAGAGAAAGACCCTGGAACTGGTTTGGGGTTTTGAAACCTCAAATCCCACTCCCTCAGTGATGCAGTTTCTTTCACAAGGCCACATCTTCTCCAGTAAGACAACACCTCTTATGCCTGTTCAAATAGTGCCACTGTCTGACAACTAAACATTCAAATAAATGAGTCTATGGGCCTTTCTTATTCATACCACCACACCCACTATAAATATAATTATTAATTGGTATCAGACATGATATTTTAGTATAATCACCAAACAGGATATATAAAAGTTATGAAGAGAAAGGTTTTTTAAAAAACTATTTTTTTTAGTTTTTCAAATTAAAACATGTTTGCATCATTTTCTTCCTTCCCTTTCATCCCTATTACCATTACTTAATAATTCCTCCTTGATACTGGTATCCTCTTCTTTGGGGAAAACTATTTCTCCCTCTCTGGACATTCTTAAGGTGTCTGTGTATGGTTGAGGCCTCCTGGCTTTTCCCATTCACTTTAACATGTCTATGTTGTCCTTGTTCTGCTCATGTTTAGGCATTCACATTGGTAAGACTACAGATGTATTTCTGACATTACCAGGAGTCAGTCTCATAGCAAACTTCTTTTTTTTTGTTGTTTTTTTTT